>NC_085930.1:92173939-92476969 GCF_028885625.2 Pongo pygmaeus
GCATCACAGGAGAGTGACTGGATCTGATTTATGACGATTGAGAATATTTTCCTCATTATGAATCTGTATTCCTGCCCTGTAAGGCATGACTTGTAAATAAGTACTGGTTTTCATAGAAAAGCCTAAGGAATGCTAGCCCTAGCTAGACATTTTATTGCATCTTTGCTGTTCGGCTTCTCACTCACTGTCCTTTGTTTGGTGGGAATCTTTGTGAGCAGCAGCAGTTCCCAGGAGTAGAAGCTCAGATTGAAGTCACAGAACTGACTCTGAAGCCATCTCCTTTGTGTATGGTCCCAAGAGCTTCAAGGTACACAGGGCCTAGTGTAAGCCTGGGGAAAGCTCGGGGGATTTTAGATCACACCTCCCCAGCATTCCATTTTCCAAAAGCAACACTCAGATCTTTTCGACTCAGATCCCCAACACTCAGATCTTTTCCACCCTCTCTCCTGCCCACCATTTCTTCTCTTAGGTGTGCCAGCTTGGCTTTTTCTGCTCCTGAATGTTTTCCTTTTTCCCACACATATATTTATATTTCTTTAGAGAAACAATTCAGCTCTAACCTGGAAACTCCACTCCTGCATCCCCGCACCCAACATTTAACAACATGATCTTCAAGTAGGTAAAACAAAAACAACCATTGCACTATAGACAATGACCTTGTAGATAGCCAACAAAAGAGACCCCAGTTTGCAACTGTGGCTCCAGTGCCTTCTCTGCATTAATTCATTTACTGATATTGTGTATTGGTGTGACTTCCTCTACAAGGAGAACCTGAAACAGGGTTTAGGAGCAGGAAGTTTATTTGGGCAGAGGTGATTTTAGGAAGCAGGAGTGAGGAAGTGGGGAAGAGAGAGACTGGGAAGGAGAAAAATCCTCTAAAGGTACATTAGTGAGCTGGTTCTTTCCGTGGACACTGGGGCTCAATCGTGAGGGGATCCTCTCAGGAACCATGTAGAATGCCTCTTGGATGGTTCTTCTGAATGATGGAAGGATGGAATATTTATCTACCTACTCACGTCCCCTTCTGATTGAAGGTTGCTCTCAGGGATGGTCACACCACTCTTTTGGGCTGCTCGGCCAGAGTCTGAGCAAACTCCTGCAAGGGCAATCTCTGGGCAGGAGGGAAGCTGTCAGCAGGCACGGGAGCTGTCCACCACAGCTGCAGCTGAAATCAGAGGCAAGCAGAGGAAATGCAGCCTGGGGCACCAAGAGTGGTGGCCTCAAATAGCATTCACCACAGTTGTATTGTATTTATTCATTCTTCCTTGGTCTGCTTCATCAACTAATAAATTCCACAAGGACAAGGGCGGTATCTCCATCTTTGTTTCCCCAGTGACCAACACAGTGCCAGACTCATGGGGGCCATTCAGGTTTTATTTGTTGAATGAATGAACAAACAAAAGATCAGTGGACTGAAACTAGAAGTCTGAGTTCTAGTCCTAGGTGGGTCACAAATTTTGGCGTGACCTTGGATATGTCAAAACCTTGCTTGCAAGGGGGCTGGTTACTTATTAACTTACAATATTCTCTAACTTCATGGCTATCTCTAATTCTAGGCTTAGGTCCTTCTGAGGTGTAAAGATGAACACTGTTGAGATAGAAAAAGTGTGCTACAAACTTGGTTACCTGAAAAATGTTTCATTTTATGCAGGATACAAGGCTTGGAAAACCTTCACTAACACTCCCATGTGAAGAGTGATAGAATGCTAATTTGCCACAGATTCATTATCACCATGAAATGAAATTTTGGAACACATCACAGGTAAATATAATGTGCAAATGTAGAATTCAACAATTCAAGTTTTAGCTGCCTCATGTTTTTACACCTCTGTCAACAGGACCCTCATTAAAATTTTTTTTCCTATTCTTGTAGTTGAAAGGAAAACTGAAGAAAATATTATTCTGGATAGAGAGATGTCCTTTCCATCTAACCTTTTATGAAGGGAGCCCAACTATATGTATATACTCTTAGTTATTTTTTTATCTGATTACAAATATTTACTGTAGCTAGGGACTGTGCTACATCCTGGAGATACAACTGTGAAATACTCATACTCAGTCCCTTTTCTGGTGGAGCTTGCAGTCCAGTGGAGGAGGACTACATTAATTTTTTTAAATGAGTTTAAAATTACATTCTAAAATAAGTGCTTCTGGGAAGAAAATTGGTTTTATTAGAGTGAAATACTATGAAAATATTATGTTCTGGGAGGTAAAAGAAGGTTTACCTCCCAAAGTGGGATTTGAGTAGAAAACTGTAGAATGAGTAGCTAGGGTAAGTAAAAGCAAGGGCAGCATGTGCAAAGGCTCAGTGGCAAAAACAGGAGGAAGTCTTGCAAGAGCTGAAAGAAGGCCAGAGGAGCTGGCTTGCCCAGAGCAAGGAGGGGTGTGGTGCCAGTGATGCTGCAGAGAAGAGCACAGACACACTAGGCAGGCCTGGAGGGGAGGCTGAGGGTTCTGGCCTAAAAACCCTGGGAAGTCATTGAACAGTTTCAGCAGAGCCTGGTGACATGATCAGGTCTTTGTATTTTATAAAAGGGCCTTTGTTTTCACATCTTCTTATATTTTCCATAATTATATGATCAATTTGAGCAATAGTATTTATTTTCCTTGAATTATCCTGATAATTGCAGACATACACGTACACATATATATTGTTTTTCTGAAAGATGTTAGTCCAGTTTGCTCCAGAATTATCATTATCTTTCATTCTCATTTGGATAACAGAATTATCAATATATTTCATTCTCATTTGGTTACTTCTGGGCACTGACTCTATTTAGCTAATAACTAAATTAACTGCATTCTGGGCTATGATGGGGAATGAACAGAGAACCCTATCCCTGCGTATTAAATGTGCAGGTGAAATTGCCCTTCTCTGTTGGAAACAGTGAGAGTAACAGCCATTCCATCACCAAGATGGGTTCAAATTGAGTTGTCTGGTGGCATCTGCAGGGCCTCTGTAAACTATGTCTATAACCCAAATTTCTTAGTGTATCCAAAAATGGATTAAGTTGCTTTGATGGGCTCTGTTTTTTATGAACCTCTTTGGCTATGACTTACTATGTTATTTTTCTCAAGATGCTCATGGACTGATTTATGATTTCATTTAGAGTTTTGACTGGTAGTTTGGATGCGCTAACTAGCCCACCTTTTCCCGTATCTGCTTTTGGCTGCTTTAGCTCCAACACTAAATCAGCCTGCTTAAATTTCCCTGGTACATAAGTCTCTACGACAAACACTAGTATTGCAGGTATGTCCTGCCTTAGCTGGTTCTTTGAATTTGTTCAAATGAATCTCACCCAGCTCTACTGATTTATAAATGTTTAAATTGTATAAGTATTCTTTTACCTGCCTCTTATTAATCCTGTTTCTTGATATTCCCAGAGACTCATTAATATTTATCTTACTGAGCTCCTGCTTCCTTCGTTCTTTGTGCTAAAGCCTGAGACAAAATAGTAGCTCCATAGTCATTCTTCTTTGCATCTTTCATTATTTTCTCTCACCCCTGACTTAGCAAAAGTAGCCTTTGTTTTCTTGGGCGTATCATCCTATTTTATTTTTAGAAGCCTTTGAGGTAACTTCTTGCTTCTTCTGTTTCTCTAATTCTGTGCTTTTAGCCACTATCTCTTGGAGCTATATTTTCTTCATATAATATTCTTGTCCTAAAACTCTACACAATTGGATTTTTGCTTTTTTTCCTCTACAAAAAGGAAATATTCATGATTTAAGCCTTGTATGTGTGTGATCATATAACAGCACCCAGCAACCACTTGTGTGTTCTTTTTTTAGAGGCTATACTTGAATGCCCACACCCATGTTCTTTCTTTCGGTAGAAGACACAAGTAGTAACCATTCAGTTCTTGAAAGATGGTCTGGATGCAGAACATCACCAGAATATTGATCTGAAACAAACAACAAATGAATGTAAAAGCAAGACAAAGGACTTCCAATAACAACAAAAAAATTAGTAATAAAAAGATTCCTGGAAGAGTCCAGGAATCTGCCTCATCAGAAACACACTGGGTTTTTGTTTGTTTGTTTGTTTGTTGTTTGTAGAGATGGAGGTTTCACTCTATTGCCTAGGCTGGTCTTGAACTCCTGGCCTCAAGCAATCCTCCCACTTCTGCCTCCCAATACACTGGGATTACAGGCTTGAGCCACCGTGCCCAGCTCACACTGGAAATTTTAATGTGTTTTCAAAAGAAAACATACTGTATACTATACACAAACACACACACAAACACACACACACACGCACACACAGAGTGAGAGAGAGACACAAAGAGAGAGACAGAGAGAAAGAAAACAGTACGTACAGTATCATTGCATTTATTCAAAGTTCAAGAATAGGCAAAAGGAAATAATAGTGACAGAAGTCAGAAGAGTGGTTCCCTCTGGGGATGAGTATTTACTGCAAGCAGCCTGAAGATGCTGGAAATGCTTTACATCTTAGTCAAGGTGGTGGGTACATGGGAGTGTACATATGTGTATATATACAGGTTCACCAAGCTGTGCCTTGTGATTAGTGCACTTTAAAAATGTAACACTTGGGAGGCTGAGGCAGGTGGATTGCCTGAGCTCAGGAGTTTGAGACCAGCCTGGGCAACATGGTGACACCCTATCTCTACTAAAATACAAAAAATTAGTCGGGCGTGGCAGTGTGAGCCTGTAATCCCAGCTACTTGGGAGGCTGAGACAGGAGAATCACTTGAACCCGGGAGGTTGCAGTGAACCGAGATCGCGCCATTGCACTCCAGCCTGGGTGACAGTGCGAGATTCTGTCTCAAAAAAAAAAAAAAGTAACTAATTTACTGCATGTATTATACCTCAGTTAAAAAGTAAACCAGAGGAAAATGCAATCAATGTGTCTACAAAGTCAGTTGCTAGAAGTGGTAAACATTTCAATAGCTATGGACTATGTCTGAAGCTATCTGAAATGTTATTATTTTTAAAATTTGGTATCTACCTGCATACATTTATGTTATTGGACAAACTTACCTGCTCAGTAGGCTGGTGGCATGAGAATGATTGTGACTTTCATTTCTTGAGTAGCTACAGTGTGGTAGGCATTGTACCCACACTTTGTCATCTCCATGCAGAGACGTTATTATTTCCATTTTCCAGATGAGGGCACGAACCAGAAAGATCTCAAGTATCTCAAAGAATACACAGCTAAAGAGAAGAAATTAGAGATGTAAACTCAGGTTTCAAAAACACCAAAGTCTATTATATACTTTCTTCCTCTCTATGGGGTTCCCAGGAACCCTACATGATTATGTGTTAGTATTTTTACTAGTCTTTTTACTGTAGGCAAGGTATTGTGCTATGTGCAGCTTTCAACTATTCCTATCTCTTTTTTTAAAGAAATAAATGGATATAGATACGTTGAAATGAGTTACAAATAATGTTGTCTGGCTCGATCTCAAAAGCATAACTAATTTGACCAGCACAGGAAATCTGTGAGCTAAAAAAGATGTTTATTTGCCCCATTTTGCAGATAAGGACTCTGAGACTCCAAAAGGTTAAGAGTAGATAGCTAGTAAATTTCAACCACCGGCAAGCTGACTTCACAGCTCACACACTTTACTAGTCCATATACTGTGTGTTAATGATTTTTGAAGGATGTAACTGAAAGAAGAATTAGATTGATCAACTTTTTAAAATATGAAAACAATTTACAAGAAAAATAGACCTGAATAAAGGGAATATTTGTCAGATTTATATCCATTACTAAGATGAATTTGAGAAACTATACTAGTTTATTGGATCTTTTCTGCTGTTTCGAAAGCTTATGAGCTGATGAGTTCAGTGATTGTGTGGTTTTAGACCTTTTGAAAGAGGCCATGCAATGGCTGCAATGCTTACACATGTGGTTGAAAGCTGAGGTTCTGGGCTCTGTCCATCATCTGTCTGTAGACTTGTCATCTGAGATGACAGGTCTAAGATATCTAGTCCTCTTTCTTGCTTGCTTGCTTTCATGACTATTTCTGGCACTTCTGTAGCTGTCTTGGATAATTTCACTCTAGTTCTGTTATTTTAAAGGTATTTTCTTATGTGTAATAAAATCTATTTATATATTTCGGGTCAAATATTATCTCTATGGAGATGACTCTTATTTGGATGCTTTTGATCCTAAAAGAATTTTTGTAAAATTTCATACACTATCAGATTATCATATTCCCTTGTTACCCGAATCTTTTTTTTTTCTGTTTCCCTCCCATCAGATTTGAATCCTTTAATCAAAAAAGACTTCTCCATCCCCACTTTTTATTACTAAGAATAGCACAGTGATCAATCTTATATTTTTCACCTGGATTTGTCAATTGTTAACATTTACCACATTTGCTTTTTTAATCTATTTATAGTGTGTGTATGTGTATGTATATATGTACATATATATATGTTTTAAACCATTTGAAAATTAATTGCAGACATTGTAGCAAATATTTCAGCAATCAACTTCTAAGAACAAGGAAATTATCCTACATAATCACAGTACAGTGATTATATTTGAGCATCTAACCTTAAGATCATCATCTAATATACTGCTCATATTCAAATTTCTCCAATTGTCCCAATAATATCCTTAGACTGCTTTTTTTATTCACTCCAGAATTCAGTTGAGGATACCACATTTTATTTAGTTATTGTGTCTATTTAGTTTCCTTTAATCTAGAACAGTTTCTTGGAATTTTTAATGTTTCATGAATAAAGATCTTTGTTTTAGACACTTTCATTGCATTCCAAGCATGGTTCTAGATACGACCACTCATCAAATACCTGATTTGTTTCATAAATTATTCCAGTTTAGTCCTGCAAAAGTAAAATACTAAAATAATTCTTATGCACTTTGGAAAATATGTAAATAACTTTAAAATACATGTTAGAACTTCAGTGATTCTCTACTGTTCATCCAGTAGACATGTTAGTTAGACTCGAAGGACACAAAGATGAGAGAGCTTCCATCTGAAAATCCCTCTCAGTTTTAGATGATTTTGGGGTTTTGTACCATCCTGGGATTTAGAAAGAAAGCAAAGTTTCAACCAGTCTCTTTATTGTGACTGTCTGCTAAACTAACAGAATTCAGAGACACCACAAATGGCACACTGAGGAGGAAAACAAGTTGAAATGCAAAGCGTGACTAATAATAAAATGTTATTTTCCCAAAAGTGACCGTTGTGAATGCTTCCATCACCATCATATACAATTTCTTTTGATACCAGGCTGAGTCTTCTGAGGAAGCAACTGGGTCTTCCTTGCGAAGCAAGAAAATTAGCAATTGTTCAATGACTAAAAGGACAGTTTTGTGAGAAGTTGCCATAACGACATGATGAGGCTGTCTGTGTGTCTTAATTTCAGTCACATTGAATTGGGCTAGATGTTGTGTTTTAAAATATGAGTCAATATTTTAGGGGCTTTGAAGAAAAGATGTAAATATGAATTGTATGGACCGAGTCTTCTTCTGAATGCAAGTCTATCAGTAGGAGAGTTTCCAATTTACTCTCCTAATTTCTGCAGCAAACAAATATTTTTCTCTCAAGTGGAGCTTAAATGCTGTTTCTGGAAATCTACTTGTACTGCACAGAGAATTTGATAAACTATCAGGTTACACATTGCCATTAAACAAATCAATATTAGGTCTTTCAGTCACTAACATATTAGTAGGAAATCCGAGTATATATTCCCCAAATGTCAAAGGCAATGTCAGCCATGAGCATTTTGAAGATGCATCATTTTATTGGCTAAAATAGAAAACCACCTATATGATATTTTTATTCTTGCTGTTTTGAGGAAAATATTGTAATGGGTAATATTTATTGAGTGCTTTCTATTACACTATATGATTGACATCTTTTATGTGCATTCTTTAATTTAATCCCCATGGAAAACCTAGGAGGTAGGAATTTACATTATCATCTTCATTTACAGATGAGAACCCTGAAACTCAGAAAGGTTACATAACACATTCAGTAAGTGTTGGCATTGGGATCCAGTCTCAGAGCTTCTTGTGCTGGAATCCAGTGCAGATTCTGATTCAGTGGATGTAGATGGAGCCTGAGATTATACTGTTCTAATAATCTCCCGAGAGATGCTGCTGTTGCTGATCCAGGGACCATACTTTTGAGTAGCAAGGGTCCAATCTACTATATAATGGTTCTCAAACTTGAGTATTATATGGGCTTTTTGTATAGGAAAAATTGGGTGAACTCCTTGAAATACATCTGAAGACTTCAATTGCAGAAACAACAGTGATGATGTAGTTTAATATAATTAGACTGTTTTTCAACTAGAAAATATCACAGCAGAAGTTTTCTTGTTATGACCGTTAAATTTTTTTTTAAGATTATAATTTAAGTGACAATAATAAAACACTTGTACAACTCATGAAAGGCAATGCACAGTCTATAAAGTCTTGGGGGGGTCTATGAAACCCAAATTGAGGAACAGTATACTACCAGATGTTACATAGCAGTTTGTAAATCAGTTGCATTGAATCATCACACTTACGAAATAGCTATTCTCCAAGTTTTGCTGGTTGTTGCTACATTGGTGAAAAGAAAGGCTATTACTTAGAAATTTTTCCATTAATCATGATTCTTTCCAAGCAGTTATTTTGGATTACTTGCAAAACAAATCTATACAATCGTTATTATATATACTTCCTTTCCTCAAAATATAAATAGATACCACTACAGACTGGACTAGAAGGCATGCTCTTCTATTTTGGATAGTCTCTGTAGAATGCACTATTCCCATAAAATTCTAAGAAGGAAATAATTCTGCCCTCAATTGATCTTTTAGGTTAGTGGTGTTGAAGCTCTCTAAATGAAGGAAATAGATTTGTCACTGACAGAATGATTGTTATGCAAACGTGCTATTGATATTTAAACCTAAGTGATTGGTTCTTTCAGTGCAAATGTTTACTTGAGCAAAATAAGACAGAGAAGGCAAGAGGAAGGGGCCTTGAGCTGTTGTAGAAGTGTAGGTGTTACAATTTTTTTCACCAATGCCCATCTTGAAGCAGTGTAGTATTTTGGTTAAAAGATTGGTTCTGGAGTCAGTCAGATCTAGATTTGAATTTTGATTCTGACACTGATCAGCTGTGTGGCCTTGGGCAAGTCACACTGGCCTCACTGACCTCTTTGGAAAAGAAAGACTAAGAGTTCCCTAGCAGACACAGTCAGTGCCTCTCCAGACCCAGTGGATCTCTTAAAATTGTCATAAATGCCAGCTGCTGATGCACTTTCTCTCCCATTAGCACTTAACCAATGATAGGTGTGGGTTAAATACTCCGGCTCCCTTTCCTGATCACGACAACTTGGAGGTGTGCTACATGCACACTCTCATGTGCATCAGAGTCCCAGCGGGGCTTGTTAAAATACAGGGTGCTGGGCCCCACCCCCACCCCAGAGTTTCTCATTCAGCAAGTCTGGGGTAGGCACCTGAGAATTTGCCCTTCTGGCAAATTCCCAGGTAATGCTGATGCTGCTGGTCTGGGGACCACACTTTGAGAATCACTGCTTACACTGTCTCCAGAGTTCCCTGAGGGACTGAGCAGTTTCCCTAGGTAAGACTTTGCTTATAAGGCACCCTTTCTTGGCTTCCTTTCCTTCCCTTCCCCACTGTACTTTCTTGCTTCCTTCCCCACCACCACCAGTCACGGGAACACTTCCTAACGCTTGCAACCGAATTCTTAGTTTGGGAGCCCAAACTAAAATAAGAGCTCCCCTCAGAGAGGTGTTCTGAAGATAAAGTAAGTTAGCTCCCAGTATCAAAACTTACTCCCCTCATCTTTGAAAATCATCAATCTTGTTGACCTCCCCACTATCCAAGATGATTTTACTATATTTCACATAGTAAAATATGAATAAAAAACCAAATTTGATTTATATATGGTTTATATGGTTTATAAATCATATATGAATATGGTTGTTTATATTATAGAATAATATGTAATTTATACTTCTCCAAATAAAAACATTATATATAGTATATGTACAGATATGTATATATATATGCATATATACACATATGTGTGTGCATGTGTGTGTGCATGTTTATTTCAAACTACTGCTCCTGTAGATGTAATATCTCTTCCCTGGGGAGTGTCTCCAATCCCAGCCCCTTGGAAATCAGTAAGGCAGAGTTCTTTGGGTCTAGCAGGAAGAATGCTGCCTTCATCATTATGTAGGGGAGTATACCTGGACAGGGAATAATGTTTAGCTGGAAGGGTATTTACCTGAATGCTGGAATACAAGGTAGGTCATTGTTGCTCTTTCTCCAGTGGTAGAAAAACTGGGACATTAAGAGACATAGTGAGGTTGGGAACTTCTAGATCTTTGTATCTTGGACAGTATATTACGTGGAACCATCTTTGAACACTTAGAACTTATTTGTTTGTTAATAACTGCATATTGAGGCAATATTTTGTAATAGGTAAAAGCATGGGTTCTTCTCTATGACTCAATAGCAAAAAACCCCCCAAAAAACATCTTCTCAGATTCTCAGCTTCTTGTCAAAATCATCCTTGCAAGTTTCTCGCCACTCGACAACAAGCATTTTTTGAGTGCCTGATGGGGCCAAGCACTCAGCCAAGCACTTGAGGGAGGAAGATGCATTGGGCAATATGACTTTTCTTTCAGGAGGCCCATCAGCTTCCATTTTACATGTCCCTTTTGCCTTCTAGGGGCTCGCGGTAGCAGGATTACTACACCTGGGAGTATAAATGAAGCCTGAGATGGGACATTAAATCTGCCGGGGAGAAAGCAGTGAAGATTCACTGTGGTTTCCTCTCATGTACCTCACTGTCTGCTATCTCTCTTATGAGAAAGTATGTTTCTTAACAGAAGGCCATGCAGTGACTCAGCCCTTGCCCACCCCCAACCATGCTGACCAACCACATTTTTCTGTGGAATCGTTCTTCCCTCCTTTTGACTTGGTCCCTGCCTCTTACAGCTGATTCAGCTTAGCCACACTGAAATCAGCAGGAAGGCTTTTGCTTTTCTTCTTTCATACAACATGTCCAAATATAAAGCCAACCTGCCCCCCTTACTATCCTATCCTCAAGACAAGCAAGAGTTGCTTTCCATTATAGTCCTTACAAAGTATCCTGTACCATAAGGGCTCTATGAATTTATTTTGAATAAAATAGTTTAAGCAAATCATTCAGATACCTTATCCATAATAAAATTGTTTCATGAAATGAGAGGGTGTTGGGGGGTGGGGAGCGATGTTTTCTAATTATTTTATTTCATATAATCTGTAATTACATTAATACATAGTATAAGCAGAAAAAAAAAAAAAAAAAAAATGGCCAAAGGACTTGAGTAGATATTTCTCCAAAGAAGACCTACAAAAGTTATGTGAAAATATGTTCAATGCCACAAATCATCAGAAAAATGGAAATCAAAACCACGATGAGATATCACCTCACACCACTTAGGATGGTTATTATGAAAAAGCCAAAAGACATGCATTGGTGAGAATGTGAAGAAATTGGAATCCTTGCACACTGTTGGTGGGAATGCAAAATGATGTAGCTGCTCTGGAAAATGCTATGAAAGTTCCTCAAAAATGTAAAAATAAAATTACCATATGATCCAGCAATCCCACTTCTGGGTGTTGAAATCAGGATCTCAAAGATATGTCAGTAATTGATGTTCATTGCAGCACTATTCACAATAGCTACAATATGGCAACAACCTAACTGTCCATCAACAGACAAATAGATTTTTTTAAATGTGGTATACATATAACGGAATATTATTCAGCCTTCAAAAAGAAAGAAATCCTGCCATGTGTGATAACATGGATAAACTTGGAGGACATTAAGCTAAGTGAAATAACCTAGTCACAGAAGGATAAATAATGCATGATTTTACTCATAGGAGGTATGTAAAATTGTCAAATTTGTGGAAGTAAAGAGTGGAATTGTGATTGCCAGAGAGCTGGGGAGAAGTAGAAACAGTGAGTTGCTAATCAATGGGTATAAAGTTTTACTTATGCAAGATGAGTAAGTTCTGGAGATTTGCTGTACAATACTGCCTATAGATAGTAATATTGCATTGTGGGCTTTAAAATCTGTCTTACCACAATAAAATTTTATTTCAAAAGCATGGGCTCTGGAGTCAGATTGCCTGAGTTTCAATCCTGCCTTTACCATAAACATGGGCAAGTTAAAAACCATTCTAAGTCTCTGTTTCCTCTTCCGTAAAATGAAGATAACACCAATCCTCTTATCTGTAAAATGACAAAATAAGAAGTTTTTTTTCCTGTTTTTCACCTCACTGATCCATGTAAAGAGGTCAGTGCATTCCCTGGCAGAGAGTGAGAACTCCATAACGATAGCACTATTTTCAGTTTTGTTATTTTCATCATTATTATTGTTGGTTAATAACACTAGTTAACAGCACTAGCTGAGTGCCAATCATTAGACAGTGGGATGGCCAAAAGATGAACCATAAGTCCTAGTACTAAGATGAATTTGTAAATCCTAGGGAATTGACATGTAATTTGAGTAGTCAGGCTAAAGAAACTGCTGGATAGGGCCACATGTGAATCCTGCCCTGAGGCTCCAAATTGGAGCCCCATGTTTGACAGGTGTGTGGATGTGATGTTGGCATCCACACACCCTAGCATGATTTTGCATGGATGTGCTTTATGCAAAACGATATTTGCTAACTCATCAGGCTTCACTGGATGATAAATGCATCACCAGTTGAGTGCTTTACACTTGTTTGCAATTTGTAAACTGCTGTAGCCGGTATGACTCTCTATCTATAATCTCACAGTCCGAAGAATAATTGCCTTTGTTAATTTTCTTAAATCTTTCCTTAAGTTTTCTCGCCCTGCAAGGGTAGGTTTAATTTCAACCTTGGCCATTATTGGGATGCATTTCTTCTCTGTTTCCTGCTCTTGCCCCCTACCTAGGGTGCCGTGAAAAAGTCTCTTGGGTCTCAAATGGTCTCAAGAAGTGCATGGAGGTAAAATGCAGACACCCATTTTGTCAGCCTGCAGACTTTCTTGAGCTTGAGGTGCTGGAATTGGGGCTGAGGTGGAAGTTGAGTGCCCCCAGAGTGCTGCCACAATGGGCCTTAAGTCTCAGCTATTTAGCAGATCCCCCAACCTCTGTCTTCTTTCCCATCTTCCCTGAGGCACGTTTCCCTCTTTCCTCCTCCAGCCCTTAAAGTTACCCTTCCCTCTCTCTGTCAGCTCCAGGAAATCCGTAATAGTTGTTTCAGTGACTCTGGATTTCCATACAAGACAGGCATTGCAACTGACTTCAGATCTCTTCTGAAACAAAGAAAGCCAAAGCCTGCTTCTGTGTTTGAAATGAGCATCATAAAATTACAGAAGGAACCCACAGAAGGGAATACCATCCCCAAATTACCCTGCAGTTTTTCATCTGATTGTTAACTTCATTCATTTGCTTGTTTATTGGGCACTCGCTATATGGCAGACAAAACACTGGGTGCTGAGGGAACAGGAGTGAGCCAGGCAGGCTTTGCCATTGTGGGACATCTAGAAACAGAGGCAGGATACCCCAGGCTGTGTTGAAATCCCACCTGTGCTGGAGACCAGAGGCAGCAGCTCCTGCCAACTGGGCCATATTATTACTTAATGTTGTCGAAACTCATGGTTGCTTTTATTTCCTTGAGTGCAACTTATGTAAGCAAAGCTTGTGAAGATGAAACATTTGGAAAGTCACAGCCAGTTGTTTTGAGGCTTTATTGAGCTGGAAGTTCCTGGTTGAAGTAAGCCACTTTTGAAAGGTGGCACTGACTGATTTTTGCTGCCTCTTGGCAGGTGTCTCAATTTTCTTTGAGTTTTCTTGTAGGAGCTAGAAGACAGAAGCCAATTATTTGCCAGCATTTTTTTTTCTTACCTCCCAGAGGTGCCTGAAACACTTATTATTGGTGCTTAATTATGTTTGAATAATTTTTTTGCCCTTATTTTGGAATTTTGTTTTTCCAATGAGTCTGAGCTTCTTGAGGATACAGACTGCATTGTGTCCTTACATGAATACTTAATGAATAGAATTATTTGCATTTGTTTGCAGGGTAGACTTTGGGTGATGGCAATTTTTTAATACCCTTTCATGTATAGTATCCCACATTGTACTTGTTACATTTAGCTCCCTTGCCTGTTTTGGCTGTTTATACTTAAATTGCCTTTCTGTGCCTCAATGATGATTTCATTTTATTTTTCAGTAACCCTTCAAGGAAATACATAAGGAAGCGATTCCCACTATTGGCATGCAGTAGATGGCATGGCTTGGTTCCTTAAGTGGGAAGGCAAAAGAGAAAGGCAGGGAGCAGACCAACAACCATCCTCAGCTTATCATTTCCTATTTATTTGTAGCCCAAACAGCACACAATTTATTTGTAGCACACAGTTGATATGTACTGGAGTGCTAATAAAAGAAAACAAGGATGCAGTTTAATATGTTGTGTAAGAACATGGGCTTTGGGATTCTGTGGACATTTGAGTCACTATTCTGACTTTTCATTGCTGGGTGATCTTAGCTGGTCACTTCAGCTTTCTAGTCATCAGTTTCCTCATGTGTGAAATGATAACATATTGGTACCTACTTCAGAGGGTTGTTATGAGGATAAAATAAACTAATGCATAGAAAATATCTAGTACTCAATCATTATTCGCTATTATTATCCATTGTGGTATCTTTCTATTACCTCCCAGACATTTCACAAGTTTCCTGGAGCAAAGCTATGGAACATTAGAACAATTAATGTGGATCCTGACACTTTGAGAACATAAGTAGATATTTAAACCAGCTAGTGATTAAAAGAAAAAAATACCTCGGCTAATAGGAATAAAATCAAACTTTCTGCCCTTCCCTTCTCTTGCTTTGACCTATTAGGGTAAAGCAGATGAACTTGCCCTCTGATTCTAGTCCATGTATTTTTCATGCTTGTTGAAGATTTTGTGACTTCTTCAACAATGCCTCACCCCACCTGGGATGGTTAATTTTATGTGTCAATTTGACTAGGCTGCAGTACCCAGATACGTGGTCAAATAATAGTCTAACTGTTGCTGGGAAGGTATTTTTTTAGACAAGATTTGATATTCAAATCAGTAGACCTTGAGAAAAGCAGATTACCTTCTGTAATGTGGGTTGGCCTCACCCAATCAATTGAAGGTCTTAAAAGAAAAAGAGATGGACATCCCCAAGAGAATTCTGCCTCCAGATTGCCCTTGGACTCTGCAACATCACCTCTTCCCTGGGTCTCCAGTCTGTAGGCTTACCTTGCAGATTTTGAACTTTCCAGTCCCTGCAATTACATGAGCCGATTCCTTAGAATAAATCTCTCTTTGTACACGCCCCATGGCTCTGTTTCTCTGGAGAACCCTGAATAATAAACCATCCTATCCCCCAATTTTAAAAGCCTGATCCCGACTAAGTTAGGTAGGCTTTTATATCTCAATAGGGCAAGGGATAAGAAGGATATGAGTATGGCCTATATTTCCTCCTATGCCTTCAAGTAGGGCCTTATTTCTGTACCAATGCAACCAAACCTTCGCTTCATTTTCAGACGCAAAAAGTTATGATGCTCAATCATCCAGCATGTTAGATTCTCAAGGGAAGATGAAGTCCAGTACATGCTCCCTAAAAAGGCAATCTAGGAAGAATTTCAGCAATAAGGGCTGGTGTACAGGGACTTCTGGTTAATTAAATTAACCAGAAAGTGTCATTCCTGGAGCAATCTGGTTATCTATCTCTGAATATATTTTGAAAAATATTCCTAAGGGACTTTGAGACTGTTGAAAGGAAATTCAACTTTTGAAAGCACAAGAGCTAAGTAACAGACACAAGTTATACATTATGACTCTGTTTATATAATTTTGTAAAAATCTGGCCAATTTCTTCCATTGCAGATTTTATTCTACTAGCACTAATTTATCACTTGTTTTTAAGACTAATTTTCCAACTGCTTTTTTTCCCCGCAACTAACTTAAACTACCTTGGAATGGCTTGCATTTCAAGGTGTGTAGAATGGTTGAATATATTCTTCTGGGGCAACATTTATGCTTGGGTAAGCTTGTTGAACTTTTAGGCGTTTTAACTACCCAACATCCTCTTACTTGGGTGTCATATGGTGTGGTTAGCACTTTGGCTAAGATATTTCCTAGCTCCTTAGGAAAAAGTATGTATTTTTGATGTCTAATTTAGATTAAAATAGGATTCATTTTACATTAAGCTAATGTAGCTTAATAGAATATGGTATTTCCTGGGGGAAAAAAAGAAATCTTGCTCATCTTTTAATTTCTTATTGAGCTGTGCATGTAGTTTCAATAAAATATGTTGAAATATATTTGAAGAAAAAACACCCCCTTACAGCCTGCATTTATTTCCAGGAAGGTTACCAGAGTGCTGCTGAATTTAGTGGGCTGTCACTACTACTCTTACTTATTATTGACTTTCATCAGTATTTTCTGCATGGGCTCTTCTGGGAATGGGTCTCTAGATTTTAGATGCAAATAGGATGAAGCTAATGCCTGCTTGACTGGTAGCTATGTGCAGAGGTGAAAAAAAATGCTGGCTGGTGTATGTTATAATCACAGTGGCAGCAATGGTGAAAATCAAGAGGGAGGAAGAAGATTATGTCCCATGTTGAACAGAAGCAGCTCAGTGAGATGCTACTCGGTGAATATAGGTTCTTCTAGGAAACAGCACAAAATCAGAAAGGAAGGGAAGATGTACTTCTGACAGAGCAAAGACATGTGTTTCATGTTCCCAACCTTCCAGGATTATTTGTTTTAGGGTAACATGCTTCTTATGGAAGCCTTGGAGCTAAATACAAAACAAACTACAGTTCCCATGCACCTGTGTTCCAGACAGCCTCTCCAATCCCCCTTGGCAGCAAATATTCATTTTCTTGAGCACTTGGCTCAGTGAAGCAGTGAGGTAAAACTGGCAAAGACAAGAGATTTTAAAATCTTGTGCCACTGTAGGATTATGGAGAGAAAAATCTTATGTTTAGGTTTACTACATTGTAGGGTATTGAGTATAAACACAAAAGAGAGCTCTTCCAACAGACACCGAACTAGACATACATACCATAGATTCTCTTGAGAGACTTTACTTGGCTTTCTTCTACAAACGAGGTTATGGGAGAAACAAATTAATTAAAACATGCATATAGACCCTTTCTTTGCTTCACATATTTAGATTTGTTTTCTCCTCTTAACAGGAAAATAGAAAGTGGTTTTTGGCTAAAGGGAAAAAAAATGTGTTTGGGGCCAAATGTGTTTGTCTATGTTTGTCTCACGTCTGCTTTGCAAAAAACGTCATAGCTATAACTTTCGTATGTAATAAGTAATCTGTTGTTAGGGGAAAGTGTTATGATGTTGAAAATGGAAAATGAAGAGAGTCCCTGGCAAGTTGAAAGTTTCTGTTCATTTGAACATTAGACGGGACTCTTCCTCTCATTATCTCTCCCTACCCTTTTCTTCTGTTAAATTCGAAGACTCTTATGTTTCTAGCCCTAGTCTCAGATAGAGATGAAATGACGTGCAGCATAAGACCTTCCTCAAATCAAACCATCATAATTTCTAATGATTGGGGCAGAAAAAACTTTTCCTCTATCTTCTGAGGTTCATTACCCATGGGTGTGTGAATTAAACTGACAAAAGACAGAATAACAGAAGAAAGAAGAGTTTATTCGTATGCACACGTGATCTTAAAAAAGAAGTAGCTGGATAAATGATTAATGGTTAAGCTTAGAGATCTACAGATCTAACTTAGTAGGGAAAAGGAAGGAGGGAGAAAAGGTCTCTATGGGAGGACCAGATGAAGGTCTTTAGGAAAGACAAATGGATTTCTAGAAAAATACATGGGAGAGAAGAAAGTTTGTAGTATACTTGTTTATGCAGGTTTGAGTGGTCTTTTCATTTTCTTCATTGTCATAAAACTCCCCCAAGAAGGGATTTGTCATAGGTTTACTCTTGGTCTCCTTCCTGGGAATAAAAGCTGCCCTGAAGAGGGAATTTATGGCAGCCTCATTTCCCAGAAATTTGTGCTTTTAGTCAGATAAGGGAAGCTCCAAGAAGGCTTCTTTCTGCATCCATTGAATCTCAAATGTCTTCAACTTAAAACAATCTGTATACCAACTCTGGAGTTCAAAGTGGATCTTCACATTATTTTTAAGCTTGATGGCTCATTATTTATGAACATATTACATTAAAACACTATATGTTTTGTGACTTAGGTTTTGGCACCTCCTTGAATTTTGCCCCAAAGGTAAGCACCTTGCTTGCCTCATCCTAGTCCCGCTATTTCCCTGCTTGTCAGCAGCCTTTTAGAAGAAAACGTCATATGTTGAATGAGGGAATTGATTAACCAACTACTGTCCTCTGTGGTTGAGGGTTCCTCCTGGAAGCATTAAATTCCTGGCATTTTTGAAGAAGAGAAAGAGAGAGGCTGGATATATGAGGTTGGAAGCATGCATGGGCACTGTGCACTCAGCTGAGGGGGGCCAAGAGGAAATGGAGTGAGGAGACACCAAGGGGCCAAGATCTGGATGCACTGTTTCATCAAATCTTTCCAGTAATGCCAGGTGCTCATCAGAGTCAGGGCTAGAGTGAAGTAGGTGAGCACCAAAAGACTCAGTCATGGAGATAAATAATATTTTCACACAACACTTTAAAAACTCAAAATTAATCCAAAAATGATTAATGCTAAACAAAGTATCAACATTTTAACTAAAGACAGGATCCAACCTTGTACTTGCATGACTCTACTTCATTTGCATCACCCTAAAACTGGCCCTGGCTCCAGTGAAGCTTTCTTTATGAAAATAGATTGCTGTAGATGACCAATTTGACTTTAAAAGAAATATTGAATGACAATATTACTAATCTTGACTGCTAAGATTTTGGCACTCTCGTATATTTTGCTACTGAGGCAAGTGCCCCACTTGCCTCACCCTAGCCCTGGCCCTGGTCTTACTAGTATCTCTATCTTTCAGGCGAAGAAGCTGAGTCTGAGACACATGAGGCAGATTGCTCTAAATCACATAGGTGACCCCAGAGACTCCAGAGTGAGTGACATCAACCACCAATGTGGACCTCTCTCCCAGTCACTGGCCTTTTAGTGGCTATGTCAAGAAAGTGTGTGCATTAGTTAGAACTCTCCAGAGAAACAGAACTTATAGGATACAGGTAGGTAGGTTGGTAGATAGATAAATGAGAGGGCATTTATTAGGGGAATTGGCTCACATGATTATGAAGACTGAGAAGTCCCACAATATGCTGTCTGCACACTGGAAAGCCAGGGAAGCCAGTAGTGTGGCTCAGCAGATGGTGTAATTCTGAGTCCAAGGCTGAAAGGCCTGAGAATCTGGGGGGCCGCTGATGTCAGTCCCAGACTCCAAAGACCCAAGAATCTGGAGTTCTGAGGCACAAGGGCAAGAGAAGAAGGGTGTCTTAGTGAGACAAAGAGAGAGAGTGCACTCCAGTTCACCTTTTCTTTGCTTTTTTGTTCTGTACAAGCCCCTCAACATTGGATAGTGCCCACCCACGTTGGATGAAAGTGGTTCTTATTTATTCAGTCCACTGATTTAAATGCCAGTCTCTTCTGGAAACACCATCACAGACATGGCCTAAAATAATGCTTTATCAGCTATCAGGGTATTCCCTAACCCATCAAATTGACACCTGAAATTAACCATCAGAGTGTAGAAGTGATACACAGTTCCCCACCTCTGCCCACCCTCCTAAGCTTTCACCTAGTTCTAGTACAATTGTGAGAACTAGGCATATAGCTTTGCAGGAAAAAGTACAGCAGAGTTAAATTGATAAAGAAGTTCTAATCCCTGACTGCTTTTCAGCTACAAGTAGATGCAGCAAACTGAAAACTTGCCAATTATCTGAAGGTCTATTGAGATGTTGCAGCTGCATGTGTTTATTTCATAACTGTAGAGTACAACTTGGGAGTGTGTGTGTGCTGTAAAAAGAGAAGTTGGACATTTTATAATTTTTCAATATCTAATAATTGCACATGAATGTACCTGATTTTCCATTAGCTAAATGGGGTTGCCAAAAGGAACTAATGAATATTGAATGGTTGATTTCTGTCACTTTTTAAAGGAGGGACTGGACATGAAATTATTTCTTTTAATACAGATACAAAGACAAGTGACTTTGGAATTTAATGAAAGGCGCCAGATTAGAAAGCTCGCTGGTGCAGCCTTGCTTCCTCTCCACATGCACTTGCAGCAGGTTCTCAATATGGGTTTTATTGACTAATTGACAGTTTGACTGATGACCTGTTAGACACAAAGCTTTAGGATACAAAGCAGGTAAATTATACAGGTTGGCACCAAAGCACCTTATAACATATCCCGCTCTTTCGTTTTGGGTCCTCACAAATGGTAAAAGTGTGAGCTGGGTGTTTTCCTATTGAAAACGTCATTGATGCACTGTGAAATTCCAATAGTCTTGGAGAGAACTATTCTGAAATTTCTGGTTTGGCTGTTTTCATGGTAAGACTTAAATATCGGTGTTCACCAACTCTCTTCTTCATTATTGACCATGCCATGCTTTTGTTTTCTTGAAGACGGATTTCTTCCTTAAAATGCATGCAGTGACATTTTTATGTTACCTATACAGACAGGCATTTATTTGCTCCTTTACTTAAAATGATTCTAGAGGCACACAAGACAATGGCTTTGACACATCTCTACTGGAGATCCCAAGGTGGACAGACATCCATTGAATGACCACAGGTTGAGTTTAAGACCTAGCTTCTTAAAAGTGGGACAGCCTACAGTCATTATCTATTGAGTTTCTAAAATTAATTTGAAATGTTGGCTATTAAAGGGACAGAGAATAAATGAATTCTAATGCATTTTAGGAGCATAAAATTAGAATGGTGTTGCTTGATTGACAGCAGTCTAATGTTACTAGCAATTATCTGGTTAAAAAAGGGAGGGGGGCATGTTTCTTCGAAGGCACAATCTTCATTTTTGTACTTGGTAAATTATTAACCATTCTATTAGAAAAATAATGAGGAGCTGCAGATTAAATGGCAAAGGCACAGTTAAGGAAAAAATGCCTTTTGATAATTTTGACCTTGGAAATGTGATGGGTTTGGATTAGAAATAGACTAGTTGGTTCCTCATCTTAGGCCTTTTTATTGCAACATAAGGTAGGCCTGGCTGTAAACTCAATACAAGAACAGTAAGGCTATTCTATTGCCTAGAATAAAGGACATTATAAATATATGGGAAATGTCAGAATAAATTTAAGTACCTTCGAGAAGCATCTGCTAAAGGACTACTGTGGGTAAAATACTGTGCTATGACCTTGAGAACAAAAAGAATATAAGAGCTGGTCATTGCCAATGATGAGTTTACTGTGTGGCTAGGGAAATAAACAGAAGTATGTGAATAAGTGCAGTTCTCATGGCTGTAATCCATATGGGTCAAATGAAGTGGCACATTGTATATTAAAGATATTATAATTTGGTAATAATGATATTTTTAAGGGTATGAATTATAATGATTATTAGTTAAAGGAGTTTAAATGAAAGGAGTAATTGTAGCCAATTAAGAAATACGATAGGAGTGCTTGCAATGAGTACGGCATGTGCTAGCTATTATTGGAGGGGCAGATGGAGGATACAAAAGTTCTTGCCCCAGTTAGTTTGCAATCTACTACCTTCTGGCAACTTTGTCTCCACCCCCTTTTCAGCTATTTTTTTTTTCTCCTGTCATTAAATACCGGAGTTTCTCAAGATTCAGTCCAGAGCCGTCTCCTTTTCTGAGTCTTTACTTTCTCCATCTGGAAAATCTCATCCATTCCCATGGCTTCAATAAACAGATGTTTCACAAATTTGCACTTTCAGCCAGATAGCTCCTCTAGCTCTAGAACTATACACCCAACTGCCTCATTGACGTTGCTTCTTGAATGTCTCAAAGGATTAAACACACACACACACACACACACACGTGCGTGCACAAAACTCGGATTGCGATTTAATTTCCTTCACCTCTTAGTCTCTTACCAAAGTTTCCTAGCTCAGAAAATGGTCCTAACGATTAGTTGACTGATTCAAGGTAGATGCAAGCCAGAAAACTGGAGGTCATCTCTGGTGCTGCCATCCTTCTCACCGTCGTATCCACTTCACTGTTAAGGCCTGGAAGCTTAACCTCCTAAATATCTGGCAAAGGTGACCACTTCTTTCCATTGTACACCAGTCTGTGTCCTTTGTTGTGTAAGTCCCTTTGTACTTACTCTCATGAGATCACATTTCTTCCCCTTATTGCCCCTAGTTGGTTGTTAGGTAGTTGCATCAGGCACAGCTAGTTGCCTGCTCATCATACATCCCCACCTTTTCCTGTAATAACCAAATCTGAATTTTGCTCCAGTATCTGCTCCTTCCTGCACGACTCAGGGGCGGATCACCTTGTTTCCATCTCCTTGTAAATCCCATTGACAATGGTTGGTTAACAGGTGGGCACATAACCCACTTTGGACCAATGAAACAAAAGGGAGTATGTGCTAGGTGACTTTAGAGATGCTATTTCTTGCTGTTAAGAGGAGGATTTAGGCCGGGCGCGGTGGCTCACGCCTGTAATCCCAGCACTTTGGGAGGCCGAGGCAGGGGGATCACGAGGTTAGGAGATCGAGACTATCCTGGCTAACACGGTGAAACCCCGTCTCTACTAAATATACAAAAAAAAAAAAAAAAAAAAAAAATTAGCAGGGCGTGGTGGCGCGCGCCTGTAGTCCCAGCTACTCGGTAGGCTGAGGCGGGAGAATGGCGTGAACCTGGGAGGCGGAGCTTGCAGTGAGCCGAGATCGCGCCACTGCACTCCAGCCTGGGCGACAGTGCGAGACTCGGAAAAAGAAGAGGATTCAGAAGGCAACAGTCCATTTCTGCGTCTGCTGACCAGGATGAGCTGCTTGGAACAGCTGTAGTCATGCTGATGCCAGCCTGAAGATGGAGCCCACAGAAAGAGGAGGGCAGCTCTGAGACACCAGCAAGCAGGTGGAGTCACCTTACCACCAAACTTTCCTGGAGAGGTGGCAAATGTTCATATTGTTTTTGCCAATTTGAGGTGAAGCTTTTCTATTACTTAAAGAGGGAGTTATCTCACTGGACACCAACAATTTCATTCTCAATTGAATGATTATTTGAATAATAATTAAAAAAACAGTCTCTCAACTAGACTATATCTATGGTCCACTTTGCTTGTAGTTGGATTCTCTGTTCGGAGGACCATGTCTGCATTTAGCAGGAATTCAGGGAATATTTGATGGATGAATGAATGTCCTAGCCATGGAAATAGTAATGAACATGATAACAAGAAAAGTCATGATACTAGATGATGTTTGATGATTGCCAGTGACTGGTAAGGATGTAAGTTTAGAAGGAAATTGGAAGAGGAATAAGCTAGAGTGATCTGCGTGGCTGCAGTGATCTTCACAGAGGAGATAATCTCTGTGATCTTTAAGCACTGGCTGGATTTGGACAGACAGACAGAAATGGTGGCAGTGGGGAAAGAATACATCAGGAAGGGATCTAAGGGCAAGAGATTGAGCATATTTTTGTCAGTGCCTCAGCTTGAAATTGGAGAGGATGACAGATGTCCTTGAAAGCTACATATCAGTGTGTACCTGTCCTGAGAGAAATGGAAAACTCTTAAAGATTGTTGGGCAGGAGTGTGACCTGACCTTCTGTATCTAGCTGGTATTTAACTCCTGGGTGAGGGTGGCCCTCACTATAAAATCTCCAATTATTAGAGAAAGAGAAGGGCCCTGTCTGTGTCCATGATTGTACAATTATACATACAATGGGCAAAGTAATTTAAAAAATCCCCTTTCATTTTAAGTTTTTAAAAGCATGTCTCCCTAGTTGAAATTGAAAGAATAATTGCAGACACGGTGTCTTACCTGTGGGCAGATTCCATAGTCATTCATTTTCAAATATCTGATGTCAGTAATTTAAGTGAGACTTCCAGAACATTATTCCTCTGTGTTACAATGTCGGCCACTCAATAATTTTAAATTGATTCATTGCTATACCTAATGGGAAAAATTATTTTAAGTACTCTACCCATTTTCCCTGAGGGGAAATGCCTGGGGAGCCTACTGTTCAATAGTTCTCTTGATGTCATGACTTTATTTTAGTGCCTCTTCAATAAGTTTTTAAGGGATTTGGAGTAGAGCTTTAAACATTTTCTAATACTAATTGGGGAAACCCAATATTTTGGAAAGTAAAATTACTTATGTCTTAAAAACATAAGTTTTACAGTTAAACTTAAAAAAGGTTGATTTGAAGTACAGTTGACCCTCAGACAACACGGGTTTGAATTGCACGGGTCCACTTACACATGAATTTTCTTCTACCTCTGTTACTCCTGAGATAGCAAGAGCAGCCCCTCCCCTCCATCCTCCTTTCCAGCCTCAATGTGAAGACAATGAGATGAAGACCTTTATGATGATCCACTTTGACTTAATGAATAGTAAGTGCATTTTCTCTTCTGTAAGATTTTCTTAATAACTTTTTCTTTTTTCTAGTTTATTTTATTGTAAGAATACATTATATAACATATAAAATATGTATTCATGCTTTATGTTACTGGTAAGGCTTCTGGTCAACAGTAGGACATTAGTAGTTAAGTTTTGGAGGAATCAAAAGTTATAAGTGGATGTTTGACTGTGCAGGAGTCTGTGCTCCTAACCCCCATATTGTTCAAGGGTCAACTGTAGTTATAAATGCTTGCTCTTTTTCTTTTCTTTTTTTTTTTTTTTGCTCGTTTCAGGACTTTTAAATATTTGTAATTTGGTACATACTGCTTTAGAAAAACTTGTATGTATGAATATGATTGTATTCCTAGCCATACTTATATAAAAATAGTTCAACCTATAGAAACAATTTTATTTTATATATTTTAAATAAATATGTAGTTATTTTGTGTATAGAAACTTATTTAATCTCCTAAGGATTACTCAGTCCTTTATTAGTTTGACTTCTGTAGTTGCAAGTAACAGAATGGGATTTGGCTAACTTAAGCAAAAAAAAAAAAAGTGAGGGGGCAGGAGAGGATCTCAGAACCCAAGGAAAAAGCCCCTCAGGAGGGGCAAGAAGGGTTGTAGAAGGACAAGAAGGGGGTTCAGGGAATGTTGATTACAGACAATAGTGTGGTCTCCTAAGGACACTGCCATAGTGGTAAAGTAGCTTCATCGCTTTCAGTCTGTTAGTTTTTTGGCACATGATTTAAGTTCCAGGGAGAGAGAAAGGATGATATGATTATAATTAGCCTAGCTTGGGTCTCCTGCCTATTTCTTTCTAAACCAAGGATGCAGCCAGTGCAGGGTAGACCCTGCAGAAAGGGTCTTCCCCAAGGCCAATGCAGGGTGCTCTATCCATAGAAATGAGGCCGCCTGTGGATGCAGCCCAGGCAAAAAAGCCAGATGTCACTTACAGCATTGCTCACCTGGACTCTTAGGTGCCATTTCTTTCCAAACTTGTTCTTTCAAATTCATCCTTCAAACTGGCTGCCAGAGTGATCCTTATAAAACCTCAAATTGACTCTCACCCTTCCTGACTTAACACTTGTCAGTGACTCTTTAAGGACCCAGTGATTTTTTTTTTTTAAATTTTGGTGTCACTTCTCACCTTTTTCAGCCTGAACCTCCAGCCTCTAAAACTGCTTAGAGCATCTCCCCTCTCTGCTCTGCACTGCTCTCCCTGCTGCTTGGGGTTAGAGCTTACACTTTCTGGGTTCCTGCTGTGTGTTTGTCCATTGCTGTATTTACCATACCAGGTTATAATGATCCGCTGAAGGGCCTGTTTCATGCAGGAGAATTATATCTCACTCATTTTTGTATCTCTAGACATTACACACCACCTGCCTTTATTATTTCCATTTTGCTCAATACATTTTTGCTTAATTAGTAATTTAATGAATGCAATGTGTTTATCCTTGATGTTCCTTTGCAGATAACTATGGCAAGACCTGATGTCTATAATAACTATCATCTTTTGGGAAGCTAACTAGCTTCCAAAAATGTATTATTGTTAATCCAAATTCCTTAAAGGAATTCATCACTTGGGAGCCTATTTCTGCCGTGAAAAAAAAAAAAAAAAAAAACCACAAAAACCCGGTTTATGTTTTCCCAGGCTTATTTTTTACGTTTCCTTGCTATTTCAGAAGTATAGAGATGAACATGTACATTTTCATAGTGAGGGAAATATTGCTAGGTACTTTTCTTTCTTTTTTTAACTTTTATTTTAGGTTCAGAGGTATATGTGCAGGTTTGTTATATAGGTAAACCAGTGTCAAGAGGGTTTGTTATACAGATTATTTTGTCACCTGAGTACTAAACTTAGTACCCGATAGTTATTTTTTCTGATGTTCTCCCTCCACCCACTCTTCACCCTCAAGTAGACCTCAGTGTCTGTTGTTCTCCTTTTTGTGTCCATGTGCTCTCATCATTTAGCTCCCACTTGTAAGTGAGAACATGTGGTATTTGGTTTTCTGTTCCTGCGTTAGTTTGCTAAGGATGATGGCCTCTGGCTCCATCCATGTTCCTGCAAAGGACATGATCTCATTCCTTTTATGGCTGCATAGTATTCCATGGTATATATGTACCACATTTTCTTTATCCAATCTACCATTGATGGGCATTTAGGTTTATTCCATGTCTTTACTATAGTGAATAGTGCTGCAATTAACAACATGTGCGTATGTCTTTATGGTAGAATGGCTTATATTCCTTTGGTTATATACCCAGTAATGGGATTGCTGGATCGAATGGTATTTCTGTTTTTACCTCTTTGAAGAATGGCCACACTGCTTTCATTAGGTACTTCTCTAAAGCAGAAATGGGAAAATCATAAGGTGACTCGGAATAACTTCCATTACTACATGTAGTATTCAGCTCTCTCAGTACCAGTAATTTCATATTGCTCCTCTTCTAGAATATTTATCTCCCTGCCTTCTTTTTCTACTAGCAGCATATTGGAAGCTCTCATGAATTTGTTGTAGACTATCACTCCAAATCCTCTTAAGCCTTTTTGCTCTTTAGAAGAATTCTCAGTTTATGTCTGTGCCTCATAGTATTTTTCCCAAAGTGTATTGTTTTATGTTCTTGTAAATTGAACTCATCACACTTAAACTGGTGTGCCTCTCCAAGGTCTCTGGATTATTCCGTACTGTTGATCTATTTTTCACTGTTTATGATTTTTTGCAAATAAGAATAATGTACAATTTATTTTGTGCTTCAGACCATTAATAAGGATATTAAATAGCATGTGCTTCAGATTTTGCCTTCTGGCATCCTGCTTTTCCCAATTTGATTCTGGCCTGTTAACAGTTATTTTTTATTCTGTCAGGGTTTTTTTGGGGGGGTTCTTGTTAAAATATTGTTGTAATATTTTTAACAGAAAGTAGCTTGTAACTTTTCTCCATTTCAGCACCAAGAAGCAAATAACCAAGATAAATTATGTCAAAAGATCCTTTTATTTTCCCTTGGAATATATGTTTTTGGAGGGAGTGTTAGTTGAATATTATAATATTTATTGAGACTATACCGTCAACCACCTATATAGCTCTTGCTATTCTCCAGAACTATTCTGGGTATTATGCATGGAATAGCTCATTTAATATTCACAACAACCCAATGAAGTAGGTCTAATTATTTCCTTCATCTTGCCGATTAGGAAACTGAGGCACAAATGAACCAGATAAATTGCTTAAGTCATACAGCTAGTAAGCGTCAGAGCCAGGACTCAAACTCAGGCTGTTTGGCTTTGGAATCTGAGCTCTTAATCATCACACTAGGTTGGATTCAACCAAGTCCTCCTTAAGTGAGAGATACTAGAATGAACCAGAAATGGGTTCTATCCCCAAGATGTTTGCGACAATAACTTTAAATAACTTTAAAGTCAATAACTTTAACCTTCATCCTGTTTCTTCTCCCCATCTTCATTACTACAACTTTGGTTCAGGACATAATTGTCACATGCTAGGATTTCTACAATGATCTCCTCAACTGATATTCCTGATTCCATCTTGGGGCCCCTAAAGCTCATTCTCCACAATGTAGATCAACTTACTTTCTAAAAATACAAAAATGATCTTATATCTTCCCTGCCTAAAGCCCTCACAAAATGTAGGGCCTGAGGGTGAGGAAAAGGTAAATTTCCTCAAGGAAAATAAGGGTTCAGTTTCCAGAATAAGGGGGAGTGGATGCTGGTCAAAAAAACACAGTGGCTGCCCATCTTATATCAACCATTCGGAGGGTATGGGGCATGCAGTTGATATCATACAGGGCTCTTTATTTAAATGCCTCCAATTACTAAAACTAATTTATAATTTTGATTAAATTTCTTCTTTTGAATAATTTTGAATAATCGCTTATATGCAATAACTTGAGTTTCACCTGATATATAGAGAAAGTGATCTAGAAAGAGGTTAGGTGATTGAAAATCATTAAAATGTCTGTAAGGAAGAAATTTGAATTTTCTTTGCAACAGAACATCACATTATTCATATAGAATATGACAACTCAGGAAAGATTTTTAAAATCACTCCTTAGACAAGGTACAGGTATGGCTCCCCTGCTTATCTGCTTGAGAATTTGTCATTATGATGAGACAAGTGTCATGAGTGAACTGGACCCAGAACTGCAAAATTCAGTCAGTCTGTTTTGCTTGAGTTCATCCTAATGCCACATGGAGGTTATCTAAATGGATGTGGTCAAGGTGCTCTGTCATTTGTCATCTGAAAATGCTCACCCATCTCAGGAAGTTCTTGGCTTCATTGGCAAATCAAGTGAGAACTGAAGTTCAGTGAATCTATTGAATCATCCCACTTTTATGTAGAATAAATTTAGGTTTGGGGCTTTAACTGTCCTGCAACAATCAGTTATGTGGATGAGTTGTGGACCATTCACTAAGTTTTATCATGAACTCTGCCATCTTTAGATGTGTCCTGTGTTACTAGCCTTAGAAATGGCTGTGCTTTGGTGACAATATAAAAAAAAAAACTTTATGCTGCGCTTGAATAATACAGAGAAAGAAAAATGTTTAGGGATAAGAAAAGACATGAGTATAATGTTCGTGCTCAAGGGAAGTGTTTCTATGTAGTCAATAGTCTCAGACCCTTCAGCATGTCCTGAACAATGGCTTCCTCTGTGCCGATTTTCTGCTATGGTAGCATTTGTTCAGCTTTCATGAATGATCCATTGTATGGGATAGTAAATGAGACCAACAATTGTTCTTGAAGTTAGTGGCATCTCAGGCCAATTTTTATTAGCTTAGTCTAAACTCTAGATTTGACTATCAATGTAATATTGAGAACCTGGAAGTATCAGAGCAGGTTGGAAAGATGCTACTTTTTAAGGAGTAAAGGTTGGTTGTGATCTTAGATTTTAGAGACATTAAAAAGCTAAAACATTATCTATCTCTTTTATGATTATTATTATTGATTACTGCTATGTAAAAATTACCCAAATTGAGTAGCTTAAAATAACCATTTTATTTTGCTCACTATTTAGACGGTCAGGAATTAGGAAAGGGCTTAGCTAACCTGCTCTCATTTGGGATCTCTCATGGGGTCAGGTGTCATCTAGGGCTGCAGTCATTTGGAAGCTTGACTAGGCAGGGGATCCTTATATGAGGATGGCTTACCCACATGGTTGCAGCAGATGTGACTACCACGGCATTTCCAGCATGTTGGTCTCAGGGTAATCAGATGTGTTATATGGAGCTTGGCCATACCCCTATGCGAGCATGCCAAGAAAACAAAGAAGCTGCATGGACTTTTCTCACTTAGCCTTAGAATTATGCAGCATCACTTCCACTGCATTTTCTTGGTTACTGGTCACTAAGACCAGTCCAGATTCAAGGGAGGGGACATAGACCCCACTTCTCATGGGAGAAGTGTTAAAGAAGTTGGACTCGTATTTTTAAATTATCAAAGGGGTCAGCAGTGGGCACTTGGGAATACCTTCCTCCTGTTGCCCAAGGCAATTTCTGGGAGTATCCACCATTGAGATACTTTAACATTTTTCATAATGATGAAAATTATGGAGAAATGATTTTACTTCAGTGTTCCTCTTTAAGGCCCATCATAAAATACCAATGTATTATTTCTCTTCTGAAGCAGAGCCAAGAATTTTTTCCCAACTGCTATATGGGGAGAAGAATAAAAACTGAGAAGTGTTTGGATCTGACTCAAAAAATTGGGATGTTAAATCCACCTGTAATGCAAAACCATTCTTACCCAATGCTTTGTAAATTCTCTACCGAGTTTGACAAGATTTTATTTTTAAACCAGCAAATGAAAAACCCATTTGAACTACCTCATTCTTGAATAGCCACATATTAAAGATAAATATGGGGCTGTGAATGATATGTTGTCTGCTTTGTAAAATCAAGAGAATACAAATTGTGCAGCCTTTTTTGTAAGCAATTTCTTTCCATAGACCTTTAATACTAGCAAATCTGTAAAGGTCTATTGCTGACCCAGATTATCCTATAGAAAAATGAAATCTTTTCAAAGTCAACATTAAAATTCACATTATTCAAGGCTCTCTTTTTCATGTTATCTTCGAGCATGCCTATGGGAGTGGTTTTGCTCCACGTATAATAGTATCATTGCTGTCTTTAGCTCAGTTAGCCCTATGGTGTTATCCATTATACACAGGAGTTTGCTAGTTCATTAATAAACTGATAAAGGCTCAAATACTTATCCTCAATTTTATTTATCTCCTCTGAGAGACAGTCTTTCAGATATAATGTAGTTAATGATAGTCTACATATCAAGGTAAGGCACCTGATTCTTCACAATTATAGTGGTGGACTATTACTGAAGACTGAATCTCAGAGTAGACATATGTAGGCTTTATTTTAATGGCATCCCAGTGAATGATGAGTTTTATATTTCAAGCTAGTGAATTAAAATAGGCTGTTGCATTCACATCTGTTGAAATAAATTCTCCTTGACTTAGTATGTGGAAGTTAAGATAACCATGAAAATTACTTAATATTGCTTTTATTTTCTGGTTCTCAGCTGGAAGCTTCTCTCTAAGGTCCTTCTATTAATGTACTTCTTACCATGTTGATTAAAAAGCAAAGCAAAACAAGACAATTCTCTTTATTGTCTCTATGTTCCTATCCTTAAATGGTATATAATATGTTTAAAAGTGTAGTGGTTTTTCTAATTGCAAAGGTAATACTTTAAGCCAAAAGGAGATAAGAATGAAAAATAACCTCTTATCTTACTGCCCTAAGATTATGTGTTTATATTCTTTCAGTTAATTTCTCTACTATATGTATATACATATCCACATAAACACAAATTATTCTTGAGTAAGTAATGCAGTCTTATGGTTCAAAATTCAAAAAGTAAAAAGTAAAAAGGTTATAAAGTGAAAAATCTTCCTTCTTCAGAACCTTAGCTGTCCAGTTCTCTCCAGAGATTTCAATGTTCTGTGATCTTGCAGAGATATTCTAAGTAGATTCAAATAATTATGTGTGTATATTTTTCTTCCTCTGCCACCTAAATGGTGGCATAATATTCAAAATGTTCTTTCTAGAGTGCAGTGGCACGATCTCAGCTCACTGCAGGCTCCGGCTCCCAGGTTCTAGCTATTCCCTTGCCTCAGCCTCCTGAGTAGCTGGGACTACAGGCACCCACCACCATGCCTGGCTAATTTCACCATGTTAGCGAGGGTGATCTTGAACTTCTGACCTCAAGTGATCCACCCGCCTCAGCCTCCAAAGTGCTAGGATTACAGGAGTGAGCCACCAACCCGGCCTTCATATTGTTCTGTGTCTTGTTTTTTCATTTAACTATCCATCTTGGAGCTATTTCTGTATTAATTCAAAAAGCATTTTCTTTTTAAAATGATGTATGGTATTCAATAAATGAATATATATGTACACACACACACACAAACACATACATATATAAATTCATTATACCTTTAATTTACTTAACCAGTTCCCCATTAATGGTTATTTAGGTTGTTTCCAATCTTTTCTTTTCACAATTCTGTGATGAGAGAATTGTGTATTAGTTGGATAGGGCTGTCCCAACGAAGTTCCTTAGTCTAGGTGGCTGTAACCACAGACATTTATTGTATCATAGTTCTGAGGCTAGAAGTCTCAGAACTAGAAGGATCTAGCTCCAGGCCTCTCTCATTGGCTTCTAGATGACCATCTTTCTGCTCTGTCTTCTCACATTGTCTTCTTTCTATGACTATGTTTCTGTGTCCAAATTTCCTGTATTTACAAGGATACCAGTCATAATGGGTTAGGGTCCACCCTAATGACCTCTTTTTACCTTGACTACCTCTGTAAAGATGTTATCTCCAAATAAGTTCACATTCTGAGGTACCATAGCTTAGGTTTTCAACATATAATTTTGAGGGGATGCAGTGCAACGTAGAACACCTTGTATTTTGCACATAATAAGTGCAAATATTGTGGGATATATTTGGGATATATTTGTAGAATTCAAAATTTGAAATTCTAGAATTTGAATCTAGAATTGCTGAGTCAAAAATATGCGTATGCAATTTTGATAGCTATTGCCCTATCATTCTCCGTACAAGTTATACGAATTTACAGTTCTCATGAGCAATGGATGAGCATGTCTTTTTCCTCAGCATCTCACCCAACAATGTTATGAAACTCTGGGTCTGTCACAATCTAATACATGAAAATGGTTCTTGATGTGGTTTCAATTGGCATTTCCATTAAATAAGTGTAGTTGAATATCTTTTCACATTGTTAAATACATATTTTCTTAAAAAAAGATGGGATCAAATTGCAAATATGATTTTGTAACTCTATTTTTTCCATTTAAGCAACATATAGTGGACATCTTTCCCTATTACTTAATATTTTTCTATAATAGGAAAGTAATATGGCTCCATATTATCCCATTGTATATCTGTATCAAAATTTACTTGATTTCCTACTGTGCATTTATGTTGTTTCCAACATTTTTATTTCCAAAGTAATGCTGAGATAGCTATAGAATAAGTCTTTGTGCACAGCTAGGACAGAAATTAACTCTTTGGTTTTTGTAGATAGATTTTTGAAGCCAGATTAATAATTAAATAGAGTCATATTAATGGTCTATCTTTTAACCTTCCTGTTTCCCCTACAGAATGTGCTTGCCTGTGATTTTCAGAAATCTACTTCTCAGCAGTTGAGGTTGGACTCAGATTTTTTTATGTACTGGAAACCAATTTTCCTGTAATGAAATTCATTTGTCTCTGAAATCAACTGTGCCATGTACTATACCATATTGTAAGTATGAGTGGATGGCACTACTATGACAGAGTAGGGGGCAGCATGGTTTTGGACAGCTGGGGTCTTGTATCTCTCAATTTATAGCCTATATTCATAAGACAGCAGAATAACAACAACCAACACTTACTGAGTGCCCTAAATGTCTTAACTCATTTAAGTTATTCAACAAAGATAGGAGAACTAATGGGGTAAGGGACATGGGCACTTTAATAGACAGCCATTACTGCAATAATGCTGTGTAACCAACTACCCCCAAACATCAATGTCTTACAATAACAAGCATTTAATTTTGTTTTGCTCATAAATTTACATTTGGCTAAGGTTCTGTTGTGCTTGGCTAGTACCAGCTGAACTTCAATCAACCCCACATATTGGATCCAAATTTATTCCACATTTCTCTCATTCCCATTTGAACTAACACTATTTGCAGCATGCTCGTCTCATGTGAACAGCAGGAATGTAAGAGGCAAATCAAACTGTGCAAGTACATTTAAGGCCTCCATTAACATTTCATTGGCCAAAGCAAGCATGTCAGAAAACAAGTTTTATATCAACAAGGCAGAGAAAATGTGTTTCACTTATACTGAGAGAGAATCGTAAAATTGCTTGTATTCTTACCTAGGAGAGAGAAGAATTGGAACCAATGAATATGATCTATCATAGATACCTTTGAAGAATGGATAAGGGACAAATTTCAGTTTTCATGTGGAGACCAAAGCCATTTTTTTTTTTTTTTTTTTTTTTGTTAACACTGTGTCTGAAGTCTTAGGGAGCTAAAAGTCCCATAAAAGGCCTTTTTAATTTGAGAGATATTTACATTAAGAGATTCAGTTAGGACCTAAAGAAGAGTCAAACATTTAATGAAACACGTCTGCTTATCACTGGTTATAATCTACTGGGGAAGAAAATAAGGCATTTATACAAACAATTCCATAGCAAGATGTAAGATCAAAAGTGTCCTCAAAGACCAATTGTAAGTAAAAAGGTAGAGAAAACTATGTAATAATTGGACTTTCTTTGCTTGATCTCCCAGTTACTAAGTTCTTTTGTAATGAAAAGTATAGAAAAATATTTCCTAATAGCTAAATTGGGAAAAATTTTTATTTCTCAGAAACACTACAGATGTACTTTTTATTATGCAAATGTTAAGAGTAGCCTGTAGGAGCTCCACAGTTTTGGAAAAACAGATTAATGTGTTTCTTAGGCCTTCTGTCTTTCAACAAATTGAACAGTCTGGAGTGTCAAATCGAAAATGAGAAAGGAAAAAAATCTGCTTCTATGAAGAATCATACCAATGAAAATTTAAGACCATGAGACCTATTGTTAAGAAATTTTAAGATCCTTTTAGTCTTTGAATTAAGAACATGTGTAGTTAGAGAAACAAACACAATATAATATAGCGCTCTAGAAAGAATTCATTTTAGGTCATTTATTTTAGAAATTGGAGAAAATCATTCACCTGTGAATGCAGGAAACCATTGTTAGTTGTTACTTTTGATATGAAAAAATTATAACAGTTTGAGAAAAAAAATTTAACAATTATCTCACTTGTATTGCATTAGTTTGACCTAAATTATCTGAAAGATCATTTTGATGGTGAAAAAAACATCTATTGAGACTGAGATTAAGTGTGTTTCCATATAGCTTATTTCAAAAATTGAGACAGATTTTTATAGAAACATTATCTTAACTTTAATGACAGAGATGTTTGAATTAATTTTTCCCAACAACTTGCTAAGATTTTTATAGCCTATGTGAGAGTAATAGAGAATGAGACTGGTAAGCATTGGTACCAGTAAACTCATTATAATGTAAAAGAATTTCACCACGGGAGGAAAATTCGGGGTGCAGCTGAGTTAACAGTTTCCACATCAATTTGATATGTTCTAATGTGTTAAAAAGGATGCAAAAACAACCTAAATGGATGAAGACAATAATATAATAATTTAGGATCTTGATTACTATGGGAAGATTGTGAGATACTTTGTCTGATAAGACACAATTTAAGTCAAAGTCACACATGTTTATTGGATGATTTTCCGGTGGAAAGGTTTTTAAAAATGAATCTTTTGTGGTCACAGAAAGAGCAGAAAATAGTCTTCTAAGATATGGTTTTGAGTTCTAACTTTGCCATTTATTAATGAGTTACTCATCTTCTCTGTGACTTTTCTGCTCCATAAAATTGTGATAATAATATCAACTGCAAAAGTTGTGATAAGGTTGAAATGAGATAATTTTACAATTTAATATGATTATAGATTATGTAATATATAAACATAATATAATTTATGTTATATATGAATGTAATATAATAATTGTCCCACATACAAGAGTATTCAATAAATGATATTATTATAACAATTTTCTATCAGAAACATGACACTTTAAAAAACTTGTTCTTTTTTTTGAGACAGGGTTTCACTCTGTTGCCCATGCTAGAGTGCAGTAGTGTGATCATAGCTTACTGCAGCCTTGACCTCCTGATCTCAAGCAGTCATTCTACCTCAGCCTCCCGAGTAGCTGGGACAACAGGCATGCACCACCACCCGCCACTGATTTTTAAAATTTTTATAGAGATGGGGTCTCCCTATGTTGCCCAGGCTAATTTTGAACTCCTGGGCTCAAGTGATCCTCCCACATCAGCCTCCAAAAGTATTGGGATTATAGGTGTCAGCCACTGTACCTGGCAGAAACTTTGTTTTACTTAAAAAATACACAGACTACCTTTTGAGTCAATTAAGTGTTGCACATGTTTTCTGTGTAATAACCAACTGCCCTGATTACAGGGGCTTACAAAAAATGTAAGTGTAAGATACAGTTACCAAATAGAGAAAAGGTTAATACATCTGTGAAGCAATCACTGTATTAGTTATCTATCGCTGCAAAATAATTTTTTTTTTGAGACAGAGTCTCATTCTGTTGCCTAGGCTGGAGCACAGTGGTGCGATCTCGGCACACTGCAGCCTGTGCCTCCCGGGTTCCAGCAATTCTCCTGCCTCAGCCTCTTGAGCAGCTGGGACTACAGGCATGTACCACCACGCCCATCTAATTTTTGTAGTTTTATTAGAGACAGAGTTTCACCATGTTGGCCAGGCTGGTCTTGAACTCCTGACCACATAATAAATTATCCCAAAATTTACTAGCTTAAAACAACAAACATTTGTTATCTCAGTTTCTGTGGGTGCAAGATTATGAAGAAGCTTAACTGGGTGGCTCTGGTTTATGGTCTCTCATGATATTGTGATCAAGACATTGGCCAGGGTTGCAGTCATTTAAAATCTTGACTGGGGCTGGAAGATCCACTTCCAAGATGGTTTGTTTACATGGTTTTTGGCAGGAGGCCTCAGTTCCTCATCATGTGGGCCTCTCCAATGGGCTGCTTGAGTGTCTTCATAACATGACAGCTTGTTCCTTTGTGGGGGAAAATAATAATACCCATAGGTTCATAACTGGAATGGACCTCTGTTACAAAAGACAGATTAACAGGAGAAAAACAAAGAAAAGTTTCTTAATGTATATATTTCACAAATGCATGGGAGACATCCAGGGAATGAATAGTTCTCAAAGAGGTGGCTTTGAATTCCAGCTTCTATAGCATCTTCAACAAAACAGTACATTTGTAGAGAAGTAACAAGGCAGAGGACTCTGAGTCTTAACAGGGAGCAACTTGAGAGGAAGGCAATCAAATGGCAGATAAAAGTTTGTTAATAATACTTGTTAATATTAACTCCTCTGGTATCATCTGGCTGTTGTCTTCCTCTGGTATCATCTGGCTATCTGGTATCATCTGGCTGTTGTCTTCCTCTGGTATCATCTGGCTTTTGGGTGACTGAAGCTGATGTCAGTGGTTAACCTTTGTTCTCCCTGGTAGAGAGCAGGGAAATCTATGTAAATGTATGTCCTGCTTTCAGACAAATAGAGGGAGGGTAGAGAGCTCTCCTGCATCTATTTCTTCCTAATAGTCTTCAGCTCAACAGTCTTTCAAATTTTAGGGAGGCATTTCTGGTCTCCCACACCCCAGAGGAAGTGTTCCATGAGAGAGCAAAGGGGGGACTGCAATGAATTTTATGACCTGATCCTGAAAGTCACATGCAGGTACTTCTGCATATTTTATCTGCAGAAGAACCAAGTCACTAAGTCCAGTCTACACTCAAAGGAGGAATATAAAAATATAAAAATTGTGGGACATTTTAAAACCACAACAATCAGTCTACAGGAAGTGTGATTTGATGTTGTGTGTTTTTTCCTTCAGTTTACTGTTATTTTGACATGCAATTGATAAATAAAGTGAGACTTAGGGTCTAAAAGACTGTGAGAGTTTAGTAGAGTTGGTAAGAGGTACTTCTTAGGTATCAGGGAAGTAAGAAGAGAGTGAGGACTAGAGTCTCAATTTGTTAAAATAACCAAGTCTTTAGTCTCTAAGATTAGAGAATCAGCAAGTTGTTTACTCACTCCAAAATATACAATAAATCCATTTTAATAAGACAAAGTGTACCTTCATTGATGACTTAAAAATAAAACCAGAAGCAGTTAAATGAAGCCTAGCGAAGCTCTAGAAAAAAGGCTTAGAGCATCACATCTAGGAGAAAGTCCTGGGATTATCTGTCACACATGGGATGGTTTTACAAAATTGTGTTTGACAGGTCGTTAAGGTAGGAAAGAAAATCTATAGGTTAAATGTCTCAAGGAAATATAAGTCAAATATTGATCAGCTGTACTAATCAAGGGTGTTTGAGTTATGCAAAAATATTTTTCCACTTGGCTCTGGATATTGTTATTTAGAGAATTCACCATTCTTTTTTTTTGCTCTAAATGTGTTCTGGAATTATTACCAGGAGATTGCTTTCCCAGATTATGCATGAGTTAAGGAGTTCGGGGTGGAGGTGAGTGGGTGCAGTGTGATACAAAGGGAAGCCAGCCTGTTCTTAATATTCACTTTGGATTTGCACTTGCCGTGGTTTTGTTTTCTATCTGTTGGGGTTGATGGAGAAGGATAGTTACATGTGTAGGCTCTAAGTTGGAAAATATTTTGGTATCAAGAAAAAGCATTCCATAACTATACTGAAGAACTAAACCCTAGGGGAAAATCCAGAAAGTGAAAAATAGACCTAAAGAGGAAAAGTTCAACTGTATGACTTTGGAAAAGGGTGTAATTTCAAACCTTTTTCTCAATTTGACTTGAATATGAAACATAAGGTGATGGGAGAAAGAGAGAGAGCAAAAATAGGAAGAAGACTGCCCTTCTGAATGAATTGAGATTTGAAAAGAAATGTGTGTGTGTGTGTGTGTGTGTGTGTGTGTGTGTGTGTGTGTGTGTGTGTGTGTGGCGTTAGGCCATTCTTGCATTGCTATAATGAAATATCTGAGGGTGGGTAATTTATAAAGAAAAGAGGTTTAATTGGCTCATGGTTCTGCAGAATATACAAGCATGATGCTAGCATCTACTCAGCTTCTTGGGAGGCCTCAGGAGCCTTTACTCATGGTGGAAATCGAAGTAGGAGCAGGCACTTCACACGGCAAAAGCATGAGTGAGAGAGAGTTGAGGGGGAGGTACCACACACTTTAAATGACCAGATCTCATGAGAATGGCCTCACCATTGGGAAGACCTCACCACTGAGGCAACCTCATGACTCAAATGCCTCCTACCAGGTATTTGAAAGACCTGCCCCCATGACTCAAATACCTCTTACCAGGCCCACCTCCAACACCTCCAATTCACCATGAGATGTGGCAGGGACATATATTCAAATTATATTATATACATATATATGTGTGTGTGTGTGTATATAAAGGTTATAATGCAAGCTGATCATACATATATGTGTGTATGTGTGTGTGTGTGTATATGTATATATATATATATACATATATATATATGAAGGTTACAATACAATGGTGAGGAAGAGGCAGGTGGACTAAAGTTGCTAAGAAAGAGGACGTCAACTCCATCCTTCACTGGTAGGGCTGACTCCAGTCTAGACTTTTCTTACAACTGTCTACATCTGCAGGCAGGGAAACCCTGCCTGGAACTTTGTTAGTGGGTCTGTTAGCCATAAATTTAGTGCATAAAGGCATCCAGTGGTAGATGAGATCTAATTTTGTGGTGGTAAACCACTGGCCTTGATGTGTCCTAATTGTGTTTGCAGTAAAATTGAAAACTATTAACAAGAGTGGGAAATCAGCTGAACGATCATAAATAATTGGTCAAATGAGTGGCAGTGCTGCCCAGTCAACAACATCATTTTTGTGGTTAATGGTGTTTAGGGAGTGCCCACTGGCTTCCTAGCATAAAAGAGGCAAAAGCTGTGATTCTGAGGGAATTATCAGGCCTGATTTCCTCAGGACTCCATTGCGCTTTCTCTGGGAGTGCCTGATTCCCTTGTGCCACTGCTACTGCAAAAATAACCTGCAACACTTCTGCTTCCCACCCACCTGCTTCCTTCCTCTCTCCTCATCTGAGAAACTTAATCCTCCCCTGCCAGCTAAACTTCAGTGCATAGGGCCAGTTCTGCCCTTGGACTGTGGGGAGGGGAGGAGCTCAAGGTCACTGCTAGAGTGTCTCAGTCTTTATTCTTTGACCCTGAGTCTCTGTCAAGTGATATGAACCACTGTACCGTATTGCCTCTAGCTTTGGGGTGCTGAGGAAACTTCCAATGCAAACCAGATTCTCAAGCCTAACAGTCATCCTCTATGCCCCTCTTTCTTTCACACTACACATCCAATCTATCAGCAGGTCCTGTTGATCCTACCTTTCAAACAGATTCCAGATCTGGCCGCTTCCTCCCATCTCCAGGGTTACTCTCCTATTTGAGTTATTGTTACCTTTTGCCTGGATAGGGGAATAACCTCTAATTTCATTCTTACCCTCTTACACAATCTGTTTTCCACATGGTGACCAGAATGAACATATATATATGCTTCATCACTTTCACTGCTTCAAAAATTCCTTGAAAAAAAAAATCAAGACTCATTATCTTGGCCTAATGTTTCTGTGAGTAGGCTCTGACTCGCCTACAGGATCTTTCTACCCCAGTCACATTTTTGTTTGTTTGTTTTTTTGAGACAGGGTCTTGCTCTGTCACTCAAACTGGAGTGTAGTGGCATGATTTTGGCTCACTACAACCTCCACCTCTCAGGTTCAAGCAGTTCTCCTGCCTCAGCCGTCCGAGTAGCTGATAGTAGAGGCACCCACCACCATGCCTGGCTGATTTTTGTATTTTTAGTAGAGATGGGGTTTCACCATGTTGGCCAGGCTGGTCTCCAGCTCCTGGCCTCAGGTGATCCGCCTGCCTGGGTCTCCCAAAGTGCTGGGATTACAGGAGTGAGCCATGGCACCTGTCCTCGGTCACATGTGTATTATTGCTGTGCTGTGAACAACCCAAGCCTACTCCATCTCAGATCTTTACTTGAGCAGTTCCCTCTGCCTATCGTGCTCTTCTTTAAGTTCCTGCATGGCTGGTTCATGTAACCACTGAGGTCTCTGTTCCTGTGTCATCTCCTTAGAAAAGCCTTTTTTGTTTGTTTGGTTTTTTTTTTTTACCATGCTATCTAAATAACATCTACACTGTGTCATTTTCTGCACCCTTACTCTGCCTGAATTTCTTCACAGCACTCATCGCTATCCAGTGGTGTATGTAACATTTATTTATTATCTGTCTCCCCTACTAGAATACAATTATGATGAGGGCAGGGACTTTGTCTTCCCCACGACTGTATCCCTAGAGCCTAGAATGGTGCCTAGCATATAATAACACTCAAAAAATATCTGTTTCAACCATGACTGAACAAATAACTTCTATAACGAAGTTGCTATATCAATCACAGGTGAAATTCGCACAGATTGTACTTTCCAGAAATAACCCCTACAATCTTCCATCCCACATGATTTTTTTCACACTTTGACTTTGACACTCCACCTATTGAGAGATGAGGTTTATGACCCTTCTGGATTTGGGCAGGTTTGTGAGCAGGCAGTAGAGGGACCCTGTTTGACTTCTGAGGCTATGTCATAAAAAGGTGCTGAAGCTTTCACTTGGTTCTCTTTAGATGGCTCTCTCTTAGAACCTAGACATCATTCAGTTAGGAAGCCCAAGTAGCCACATGGAGAGGCCACATGTAGGTGTTCTGGCTAATAACCCCAGCTGAAGTCAAAGATGGTAGCCAGCATCAACCATCAGACAGGTGAGTTAAGGAAGCTTACAGATGGCGATACCCCTCAGCCATTGATTCACCTCCAACATTCAAATCTTCCCAGACGAGACCCCTGACATTGTGAAGCAGAGACAAGCCTTCCTAGGAGTGCCCTTTCCAAATTCCTGTTCCACAGAAACCATGAGAGATGATTAATTGTTTTAGGTCACTAAATTTTTTGATTTATTACACAAAAATAGATAGCCAGAAAATAATGAATGAATAACTACCCTCCCTGTTTCCACCTGCCCATTGCTGAGGTGTGAATAAGATGGCAGAAGCTGGAACAGCCATCTTAGAGTCACAGGGAAGCTACCAGTAGATTATGGCAAAGTAACAAGAGGAGCCTGACTGTCTAACACCATAGAGCTTCCCTATCAGTTCTGAGTGAGAAGAAATGACATTCTGTTTTGTTTATGCCTTTTAAATATTTGGGTGTTTGTTATTCACTGCAGCAGCTAGAGCCTATATCCTGTCTCATACAATAATCATCAATATTTTGGCCAGGCGTGATGGCTCATGCCTATAATCCCAGCACTTTGGGAGGCCAAGGCAAGAGGATCACTTGAGGCCAGGAGTTGAAGACCAGCCTGGGCAACATAGTAAGACTCTGTTTCTGCTAAAAGTTTTAAAAATAATAATTTGCCAGGTGTGATGTTGTGCACCTGGCCCCAACACTTTGGGAGGCCAAGGTGGGAAGATCGCTTCAGACCAGCATGGGTGACAAAGTGAGACCCCATCTCTAAAAAAAAAGAAAGAAAGAAAGAAAAAACTAACCAGTCATGGTGGCGTGTACCAGCTACTTGTGAGGCTGAGGTGGGAGGACTGTGTGAGCCCAGGAGTTTGAAGCTGCAGTGACCTGTGATTGTGCCACTGCACTCCAGCCTGGGTGATAGCATGAAATTTCAACTCTAAAAAAAAAAAAAAAAAAAAAGAACCACCACCACCATTTTAAGTGCCTACTACGTGCTAGGCTCTGTGCTTTACATATGTTATCTCATTCGATTCTCATTACAACAGGTGCTCTCAAGATTCCTATTTTGCCAGAAGGTAAACTGACCTCAGAGATGGCAACTTAGCCATGGCTTAGTTTGGATTTGAAGGCAAGTCAAAGAGGTTTGAGAGCCTGAACTCTTTGAGTTCATTTTTCTGCCTACATGAATACAGCTCAAACTTTCTTTCAGGGAAGTGGGAAGTAAGCCTGTAAAGAGAGGAGACAGAGGAATAACTGCCAGCAATAACTGCTTTGGCACTGAAGGGCAGCTCACGGGTCCTAAGATGCACAATGTTTTTTCTTAGCCATGGTTGCATATATGAATAATCATGTCTTCTTCAAACCAGAACAACAAAATACATAAATTTACAAGTAATCTGCCTCAGTGTAAATATCTTTGCCTTTCTTTATCACATACTGTTGCTGGTATTTTCCATATATATAGATGTGGATATCAAAATATATATATTCACATGTGTGCATACACGTGTATGCCTGTACACCACCTCTCATGGTGTTGCCTGTTGCATCTAGGAATACTGCAACTCAGTAACTGCTTATAATTCAAAATCTAAAAACAATTCACTCCACAGGAAAACTATTAGAACTGATAAACAAATTCAGTAAAGTTGCAGGATACAAAATCAACATACAAAAATCAGTAGAATTTCTATAAGTCAACAGTGAACAATCTGAAAAATATATTTAAAAATTACTCCAATTTATAATAGCCACGCATAAAATGAAATACCCAGGAATTAACTTAACCAAAGAAGTGAAAGATCATTATAATGAAAACTATTAAACAGTAATGAAAGAAATTGAAGAGGACACCAAAACATGAAAAAATATTCCATGTTCATGGATTGAAAGAATCAATATTGTTAAAATGTCCACACTACCCAAAGCAATCTACAGATTCAGTGCAATTCCTGTCAAAATACCAATGACATTCTTTACAGAAATAGAAAAAACAATCTTAAAATTTTTTGGAGCCACGAAAGGCTCAGAGTAGCCAAAGGTATCAAAAAGAACAAAACTGGAGGAATCACATTACCTGACTTCAAATTACACTGCAGAGTCATAGTAGCTGAAACAGCATGGTACTGGCATAAAAACAGACATATACGCCAATGGAATAGAACAGAGAACCTGGAAACAAATCCACACACCTACAGTGAACTTATTTTTGACAAAGATGCCAAGAACATACACTGGAGAAAAGACAGTTTCTTCAGTAAATGGTGGTAGGGAAACTGGATATCCATATGCAGAAGAATGAAACTAGACCCCTATTTCTCACCATATACAAAAATCAAATCAAAGTAGATAAAAGACTTAAATCTGAGACCTCAAACTATGAAGCTACTACAAGAAAACACTGGGGAAAATCTCCAGGACATTGGTGTGGACAAAAATTTCTTGAGCAATACCCCACAAGCACAGGCCACCAAAGCAAACATGGACAAATGGAATCACATCAAGTTAAAAAGCTTCTGCACAGCAAATCAACAATCAACAAAGTGAAGAGACAACCCACAGAATGGGAGAAAATATTTGCAAACTATCCATCTGACAAGGGATTAATAACCAGGATATATAAGAAGCTCAAACGACTCTATAGGAAAAAATCTAATAATCTGATCAAAAAATGGGCAAAATGTTGAATAGACATTTCTCAAAAGAAGACATATAAATGGGAAACAGGCATATGAAAAAGTGATAAACATCATTGATCATCAGAGAAATGCAAGTCAAATCTACAATTAGGTATCATCTCACCCCAATTTAAATTACTTATATCCAAAAGACAGGCAATAACAAGTGCTGGCAAGGATGTGGAAAAAAGGGAACCTGTGTATACTGTTGGTGGGAATGTAAAGTAGCACAAACACTATGGAGAACAGTTTGGAGATTCCTCAAAACACTAAAAATTGAGCTTTCATATGATCCAGCAATCCCACTGGTGGGTATATGCCCCAAAGAATGGATATCAGCATATTATAAAGATATCTGCACTCCTGTGTTTGTTGCAGCACTGTTTACAATAGCCAAGATTTGGAAGCAACCTAAGTGTCCATCAACAGATAAATGGAAAAAGAAAATGTGGTACATATACAGAATGGACTACTATTCAGCCATAAAAAAAAGAGACTCAGTCATTTGCAACAACACAGATGGAACTGGAGATCATCATGTTAAGTGAAATAAACCAGACACAGAAAGACAAATACTTCATATTCTCACTAATTTGTGGAATCTAAAAATCAAAACAATTGAACTCATGGAGATAAAGAGTAGAAGGATGGTTACCAGAGGCTGGGAAGGGCAGTGGGGGGCTCAGAGGGGAAGAGGGAATGGTTAATGGATACAAAAATTGTTAGAAAGAATGAATAAGACCTGCTATTTGATAGCACAACAGGGTGACTATAGTCAATAAAAACTTGATTGCACATTTTAAAATAACTTAAAGAGTATAATTGGATTGTTTGTAACTCAAAAGAGAGAAGCTTTAGGACATGGATACCCCATTCTCCATGACGTCCTTATTTCACATTGCATGCCTATATCAAAACATACTATGTACCCCATAAATATATACATCTACTGTGTACCCACAAAAGTTAAACATTTTTTAAAAAGTAAACATAAACAAAGAATAAAAATATTTATAAAGAACAATTCAACACAACCCTTTTATAATTCTTTTTTTGTGATTAGGCACAAATGAAATAAGAAATATGAAATCTTTTTGAAAAAGGAAATCAAAATGATTCTATTCATGCCTGGGAAATATTACAAAATAATGTCACCTATGTTTTCATGAGAGAGTCAGATAATCTCAGTTAATCTTAAATTAATCCCAGTTAATCCTAAAGGTAGGAACTATTATCCTATTGTAGATTAGGAAAACAAGGCACAGAAAAGTTCGATGTTTTTCTAAAGGTCACACAGCAAGGAGTCCTTCTATGTAACTGCAACAGAAAGATGAGGAATAGACTGTTAATTGCTTTTCAGTGTGAATAAATGTGTTGCATAAATTCATATTTTATTTATTGCGTTTTCTACAGTAAAATATTGGAGATGATATCTTAATTACAGTTAAGATATAACATCAAAGATTTTCTTGCTACCTCTTTTTAAAGGAGGTAAAACGATCTGAATATGATTTAGTTAAATGAAATCTACATGGCAAAGCTAACTAGCTTCCAATGTTTGAAAGTTGCAAATTACATAGAAGCAGTCTGAAGAGTATCAAAGTGAATTATGAAATGATATAAAATAAGGAAAAACCAGTCACCTTCTGGGAGGGAAACTCTTATTTGCTGTACCTAATTAGGAGAATCTGAAGCAAGAGTTATGAGAGTTGGGTGGCTGAGGGCATATCAAGGAAACTAGACTCTACAGTAAATGAGAAAGAGTTGCAAGGCCCAATCTCTTCTCAGATGTGCAATGGATTAGCTCCTTAGCCTTCCTGCCTCTTCTTGAGCTTTTGTGGTTCTATCTGAAGACATAAATGTTTCATGTGAACTTGGCTTACATTTGGCTACAATGCAAGATTTTCCTTTATTGCTTTTAATAAGAACTCTGAAGAGCACCCCAGACTTTTCTGATTTCATTCTCACCAGGTATACACTGTTTCCAGAGTCTCATGAATTCCCTCTAATTTTCATTGAGTCCGTTATGATGTAAAGACTATGAGTTGCTTTTGTGAAACCTGAAGTGGTGTGTGTGCGTGTATGTATTTATGGGAGTATTTCAGCAACAAACTACATCATAGAGACCAGGCATCATTATCAGTACTCTCAAGTTTAAATGGACTGATGCTTTTTTATTACATGTTCTACTTCTCCTCGGTTCTAACATGTGTCCAGGCATTAATGGCATCAATCAGTTGTTTATAGAACAATAAAGAACAGTTACGGATGAAGCTCAGAAGACAGAATTTTCTTGGATTGACTATTACATTATATAGTTAATAAAATGTACTGTAAAAGTTTAAATTTCATCAACTGTAGGCTTTAAATCTGGGTCAGGAATAGTCCAAAGTAAAAAGGAAAGCTGGTACAAAATTGCTGGCTACAAATTATCTAAGATATGAAAATGAATTTAGAAACAAAAATCTTGCTAAACCTTTCTGTAGTTAAAAATGTTGAAGATTGTAATCCTAGCACTTTGGGAGGCCAAGGTGGGTGGATCACCTGAGGTCAGGAGTTTGAGACCAGCCTGGCCAACATGGTGAAACCCCATCTCTACTAAAAATACAAAAATTAGCTGGGCGTGGTGGTGGGCACCTGTAATCCTAGCTACTCGGGAGGCTGAGGCAAGAGAATCGCTTCAACCCAGGAGGCAGAGGCTGCAGTGAGCCAAGATTGTGCCACTGCACTCCAGCCTGGGCGACAGAGTGAGACTTTGTCCGAAAAAAAAAAAAAGAAAAAAAGTAAAGACCACACTTTTCCAAAGTTTGTTTTATAAAAGAAAATAAGTTGCAGGTTTAGAACTCTACAATTTGGAGGATTTTGGGATATATGGGCTTCTAAAGCATATAAGATTATTAAAGTACACTTACAAGCAATACAAGTCCTTGAAGAAGTGTCAAGTACAAAAATCACTCACCACATTTCTTTTCAAACAAATCTTTATCCTGAACAACCTGATGAGCCATTAGTGGGTCCCCACCAGAAAGTGTCCAAACTACTTTGCTAGGGTTTACAGTCTCCTTTTCTACCTTTCCAGCCTGTAATACATACTCATTGAATATAGATCATGTGCCACATACAGCAAGAGGCCTTAAATATTAAGACATGATTTCTGCCTTCAGAAATATTCAACTCTTCAGATGAGCAAATTAATCAAAACTGGTTGTATTGCAGTTGGTCCTCCATGTCTGTGGGTTCTGCATCCATAGATTCAACCAACTGCAGATACAAAATATTTGGAAAAAAAATGCTGGGCGCAGTGTCTCATGCCTGTAATCCCAACACTTCGGAAGGCCGAGGTGGGTGGATTGATTGAGCCCAGTTCAGGACCAGCCTGGGCAACATAGTGAGACCCTCTCTCTACAAAAAATTAAAAACTTAGCTGGGCATGGTAGCATATGCTGTGGTCCTAGCTACTCAGGAGGCTGAGGAAGGAGGGTCACTTGAACCTGGGAGGTCGAGACTGCAGTGAGCCATGATTGTGCTACTGCACTCCAGCCTGGGCAATGGAGTGAGACCTTGTATCAAAAAAAAAAAAAAATTTTCACTAAGTTCCAGAAAACAAACCTTGAATTTGCTCTGTGCCCAATACTGTGCTGAATCCATGTGAATGAAGTGATGCATAGGCATTGCATTAGGTATTATAAGTAATCTAGAAGTGATTTAAAGTATACAGAAGGATGTGTGTAGGTTATATGCAAATACTACACCATTTTATATAAGAGTCTTGAGTATTCATGGAGTTTGGTATCTGCAGGGGGTCCCGGAACCAATCCCCCATGGCTACCGAGAGACAAGTGAAGTTATCTAATTATCTGTAACAAATTACCTCCCAAAATAGTGGCTTAAAACAAACATTTATTACCTCATAGCTGTTATGAGACAGAAGTCTGGGCGCAGCTTAGCCACATGATGTGGCTCAGCATCTCTCATGAGGTTGCTGTCAAGGTGTCAGCAACTGAAAGGCTTGACTGGGGCTGCAGGATCTGCTTCCAATCTCTCTCATGAGGTTGTTGTCAGACCTCAGTTCCTTGCTGGCTGTTGGCTGGATATCTCAGTTCCTCAACACATAGGCCCATCCATAGGCTTTAAGTGTCCTAACACAGCAGTTGGCTTTTTTCCCAGGGTGAATGTTCATCTCTGTAGCAGTGAGACATAACTTCGGCAGTATTATAAATGAGGCAGAATATTGACCACCTGTAGACCAGGAAGGGGAGTACTCAAGGCTGCAAATACCAGGAGGTGGGGATTATTGAGGCCATCTCAGAGGCTAGCTACCAAACAGATTTTTCTGGTTATTCCTTGTCTTGACTATTACTTCTACCATCCCTCGATTTCTTAGTGTAAAAACTTTGGATTCATGTTCTAGATGCTGTTCCTTATTCACCAGTACTGTTTTACCAATCCTATCCATCACCAAGTTACAGAATCTACCAACTTAATGTCATTTGCATCTTTGTTATTCTTATCTTATTACTGTTGCTTTGGTTCTGGCCCTTAGCATCTATTGTCAGGGCATTTTCAATGACTGTCTCTTTTTATTTTATTTCGCTTTTACATAGGCTGATTCATACGGAATTGTTATTTTTTTTTTTTTTTTTTTTACATTTGAAATTCTTTTTTTTTTCTTTTATTATTATTATTATTATTATACTTTAGGTTTTATGGTACATGTGCGCAATGTGCAGGTAAGTTACATATGTATACATGTGCCATGCTGGTGCGCTGCACCCACCAACTCGTCATCTCGCATTAGGTATATCTCCCAATGCTATCCCTCCCCCCTCCCCCCACCCCACAACAGTCCCCAGAGTGTGATGTTCCCCTTCCTGTGTCCACATGTTCTCATTGTTCAATTCCCACCTATGAGTGAGAATATGCGGTGTTTGGTTTTTTGTTCTTGCGATAGTTTACTGAGAATGATGATTTCCAATTTCATCCATGTCCCTACAAAGGACGTGAACTCATCATTTTTTATGGCTGCATAGTATTCCATGGTGTATATGTGCCACATTTTCTTAATCCAGTCTATCATTGTTGGACATTTGGGTTGGTTCCAAGTCTTTGCTATTGTGAATAATGCCGCAATAAACATACGTGTGCATGTGTCTTTATAGCAGCATGATTTATAGTCCTTTGGGTATATACCCAGTAATGGGATGGCTGGGTCGAATGGAATTTGTAGTTCTAGATCCCTGAGGAATTGCCACACTGACTTCCACAAGGGAATTGTTATTTTTGAAGTCAATTTTGGCAGTGTATTAGTCAGCTTGGGCTGCCATAACAAAATATCATAGACTGGCTTAAACAACAGAGATTTATTTTTTCAAGGCTCTGGAGACTGGAAGTCCAAGATCAGGGCATCAGCATGGTCAAGTTCTGGTGAGGGCTCTCTTCCCGGCGTGTAGATGGCTGCTATCTCCCTGTGTGCTCACATGACCTCTTCCTCTTTTTATAAGAACACTAATCCCATCATGAATGCTCCACCCTCATGACCTCATCTACACCTACTTATTTCCCAAGGTCCCATCTTTAAATACCATCACACTGGGGGTTAGGGTTTCAACATACACATTTTGGGGGGAAGGTGGGAAGACAATTCAGTCTGCAGCAGGCAGTTTCAAATGGTTCAACCTAACAGTTGTCTGCAAAAGTAGTACATGTTCATGACAGTGAATGAAGAAATAAAAAAAGATTAAAAAGATGAAAATCAAAATCACTCAGAATTTCACCACCTAGAGATAAGCTCTGATTATATATACATATTTTTGTATTTTCCAGTTTTTAAATGCATACACCTTTCTGAAGAAGGCAGTTTTACCATATATTTAATTTTGTATTCTGCTTTTTCAATTAACATTAATCCTTGTGTAATTTTCCATGTCAGTGAATATTTTAAAAAATAATTTTAAATAGCAGTGACGTATTTCATTTATTTGTTGCCTTTTTGATTAGACATGAAAGTGGTTTCTAGTTTTTCAGAAATAAGACTGAAAGAAGGAACATCACTGAATATACACTTTTGTCTGCATCTCTATTCTTTTACTGTAGATTCCTACACATAGAATTACTGGGTCAAAGGGCATAAACTTTTTCAGTATTATTTCTAAATTTCTTACTTGACTTACATTATTGCAAGTAGCTTTTTACAAATTTACCAATTTACATCTTATCACTAGGATATACTTTTTCTTTTTTTAAAAAAATGGTAATTTAATAGGCCAAAAAAATGTGTCTGATTGCTAACAATGACCTCCTCACTGATCTTTCTGGAGTCATATCCCACTCCAGTCAAGCCTCCATAGTGCTCCCAGATTTTTCTCTAAAATTCGAACTTGATCATATTGCTTGCCCTGTTAAAGCCAATTATTTGCTCCCCACTGCTTGTCACATTAAGTCCTAGGTCTAGAGAAAGTTTCATCAGCTCTTTCATAATATGGCTTTTGTCTACAGTTCCAGTCTCGTTGTTAACCTCTCTCCTATATTCTCTCCTCCAGTAACGTTAAACCACTTACAGTTTCTAAACTGCCATGTTTTACAATTTTTCTTTTCACATGCTGTTCCCTCTTTCTTGACTGTATTTCTCCAGTTGGTTTGAGCACTCACAAAGTCTGTTGAGAGAGAAAGCAGGAGATGGATGAAGTGCTCCATTCCTGGAAATGGGAGTGCTGCTGTGATCAGCATTATACTGGGTCTTCCTATCACCGTCCCCATGGAGAAGTGTTCCAGTCCTTCACATGGCAGCCACACAACTGTCTTCTTCCAAACTTCTTACATCATGATGTGTCTTCTTATAGTCATTTCTTCCAAGCAGCTTTCTAACAATTTTTGTTTATTTTCCCTGCCTGCAGTGGTATTTATGCTGCTCTTCATAATGCCAAAAATTATCTTTCTGTCCCTATTTACCTGATTCTGTCTTCTCAAACATTTCCTGAAGGCACCCTGAACTTCTATAGGACTTGCATTTTGATGTCTAATGTAGTGCTGTCACTTTGTTATGGGTAGATCTAGTACGGACGTATTGTTTTCATAACTGTGGTTAAGCATTTCATGTCAAAACTGCTTTTGAGGACACAAAATAAATTGCCAGTACACAAAATAACGGCAGAAAGATAAGCAAAAACATGTATTGTAGAACACTCTCAACTCAGAGTGTAGTGAATGGTAGAGTGCAGTAATAGGGGACTCCCATTCATTGGCTGAGAGCAGCTGGTATACAGGTATACAGGGCTGGTTACAGGTACACTACACCAAACTGTTAATGTTTATTTGCTATATGCCTACAAAACACTCAAGAATTTGGAAAATTTTAATTTATAATACATTGAAATAGATCATTATTACATATGTATTTGCATACTTTTAAAGAAACTATTGTAGAGATAAATAGCTTCTTGAAGAATCAGTGCTGAATAGAGCATTGTTCAACATGGTATGTGTGATAGAGATCAACTCCTATTTGTATTTAAAACTGTGCAAGTTATCATCCCCTCTAGGAAATCTCTTCCGACACTTCCTTTCCTCTGGGCCTCCTTATATATGATTTATTTATATTGATTTTTGATTTGCTGAATGGTTGAGGTGACTATAATAAATGACAGTCATGCACTGCATAATGACACTTTGTCTGCAACAGACCACATATCTGAGAGTGGTCCTATAAGCTTATTTAGTACTGTAGTTCTACCATACCTTTTCTATATTTAGATATGCTTAGATACACAAATACCTACTATTGTGTTACAGTTGTCTACGGTATTCAGGACAGTCACCTGCCATACAGGTTTATAGCCTAGAAGCATTAGACTATACCACAAAACCTAGGTGTGTAGAAGGCATTGCCATCTAGATTTATGTAAGGCACTCTATGATGTTTGCACAATGATAGAATCACATAAGGACACATTTCTCAGGATATATCCCCATTTTTAATCAATGCATGACTGTACAGATATGGTCACCATGACCAAACTTTGATTGAATGAAGTAATCAGAGTTGGATGGGATCTTAGATGTCATTTTGTCCAGCCTCTCACTCAATAGAGGAAGTGTTTGAGGGTCACATTATGTCAGCTAGGATGGCTTTCATTGTTAGAAAAGTTATCCTTCATGTTGTACAGAAAATTCCCCTCAGCGATAAGGACTTGTTGGTCTGACTTTTAACTCCAAAGAGTGAATCCAACCCCTTTCTCACAAAGTAGACCTTCACACGTTTGAGCCCAGCAAGCACATCTTGTCTTCTCTTTCTCAGGCTAAAATCTCCAGTTCCTTAGATGACTACAGTGTGCCTCATGCACAGTTTTGGTGCTGGTAGAGCAGAGGGTGATCTGGCTTTAGGTCTGGGGAATTTCCAAATTACAAGAGAATGGGAGAGTATTATCCCTTTCATTTCACCATCGCATTCTGAGTAGCTTAAGAGTTTATCTGTCAGTTGAACTTTGTGGATTAGTCAGGACTCCTTTGGCTGCCAGTAGCAAAAAGCTAATTCAAACCAACTTAAACAAGAAAAGGCTCATGTAACTGGCAAATCTAAGAGGTAGCTTCAGGCAAAATTGGATTCTGGGATGCAATGCCAGCTGGGCTCTGTTCCTCTCCTCGTCTCTCCTCTCTGCTTGCCCTTTTGACTTAATTCCTGGGTGGGCAAAATAGCCTGCAGCCCCACACTTGTATCATCATTATAGCTTGTGATCACAGAGAAAGAGGGGCTTTTTAAAAAATCTCTCTGACAAAACATCTGAGGATACTGGCTCAGCTTGGGTCATGTGCCCATCCCCAACCAACCAGTGGCCAAGTAGTATGGAGTGCTTTGGTCAAGTTTGTTTTCTGTGACTACTCCTGCTCCATTACCATCCTCCACACCCCATAGTCCTCCCCAGTTTAAGCCAGAACAAATGTGTGGTCAGAGCCACCAAGATTGACAGAGATTACCATGGAATGGGGTCAGGGCTGGTTATCCAAAGGAAGTGATCCTGGGAAAAGAAGCATATGTCCATCAGGTTACTTAACAGTCTATTCTGGAAAGGTCATGGCTCAAACATTCAATGTCCAAAATGCAGAATGATATGGCTTGACAAAAGTCAGATGCAATGGTCAGACAGAACACCTTTTTATGATACGTAGGCCATTTTCAACTCAAAGTTTACCTAATGGTAACTAACACAGTATCAGAACTTGAACTATATTTTATTGAGAAAATAACACATGCTTATATTATTTTTTAAAAGTCACTTTTCCTGAGGGGTGTGGTATGTTGGTTTATAGTCATAAAATTCATTTGCTTACATGTTTGAGTTATATACTTCATTGTTTGAAGCCAGGTCATACATTGTGTTCCATTTCTAAATCTATTCCGATCTGAAAGATTCCCTGTTGTGAGACTCTTCCTTATGGTATTTTAAAAATACATGGAGAGACAGAGGCTGAGCTAGATTAACACTGTACAAATCTGATTAACATCATCTGCTCTGTTTCAAAGGTCAGGTGCACTCAACGAATTTACTTTGAAATTATTTTGTTTATTTTGTGGGCATATACATCATGAGCTTGCTAAAGGTCAAAAGTAGAGTTTGTTCTTGGATTCTAAAGCAATCTGATTTCCATTTACAGTATGCTTTGGTGACCCTAAATGCAGAAGCAGGCCCAGTTAAGTCATACTTCAGTTTGTGTTTGGTTTAATTTTCTCATGAAGAAAATCCCTGCTAGATTAAGGCAGTGCTGAAATATCATTTTCCCTAAATTACTTTTATCTCCAACTAGGTTCATAAGAGAATGCTACTCATAAATGACATCTGAACTCTGAATGTTGGTTTCATGCCCATTTTGTTTTCAAAGCTGTGGAAGCATCTTAGTCAGCTAGTTTCTTATCTGAAAATTGGAGTCAAGGTCAAAAAAGTTAGGACTCCTGGGTTTTATTAACATTTACCTGGTAGGGATCCTGAAGCTTTATTAATTAATGTTTGTAAAATCACTGTGTGCTTCATAGAGAAGAGACTCTAGTAAATTATACAGTCTTATTTACTATTCAAAAAAATCAGGGAGGCGGGCAAGTTGGCAGAATAGAAACAGCTCTGGTCTGCAGCTCCCAGCAAGATCAAGGAAAAAGACAGGTGATTTCTGCATTTCCGACTGAAGTACCCAGCTCATCTCATTGGGACTGGTTACACAGTGGATGCACCCCACGGAGGGTGAGGTGAAGCAGGGTGGGGCGTCTCCTCACCTGGGAAGCCCAAGGGGTCAGGGAACTCCCTCCCCTAGCCAAGGGAAGCTGTGAGGGAATGTGCCTTGAGGAATAGTGCACTCTGGCCCAGACACTATGCTTTTCCCATGGTCTTTGCAACCTGCAGACTAGGAGATTCCCTCGGGTGCCTGTGCCAGCAGGGCCCTGGGTTTCAAGCACAAAACTGGGCAGCCATGTGGGCAGACACTGAGCTAGCTGCAGGAGTTTTTGTTTTTGTTTTTTTTTCATACCCCAGTGGCACCTGGAACACCAGCGAGACAGAACCGTTCACTCCCCTGGAAAGGGGGATGAAGCCAGGGAGCCAAGTGATCTAGCTCAGTGGATCCCACCCTCATGGAGCCCAGCAAGCTAAGATCCACAGGCTTGAAATTCTCACTGCCAGCACAGCAGTCTCAAGTCGGCCTGGGATGCTTGAGCTTGGTGGGGGGAGGGGTGTCCGCCATTACTGAGGCTTGAGTGGGCGGTTTTCCCCTCACAGTGTAAACAAAGCCTTGGGAAAGTTTGAACTGGGTAGAGCACACCTGCCTCTTTAGATTCCTCCTCTCTGGGTAGGGCATCTCTGAAAGAAAGGCAGCAGCTCCAGTCAGGGGCTTATAGATAAAACTCCCATCACCCTGGAACAGAGCACCTGGGGGAAGGCGTGGCTGTGAGTGCAGCTTCAGCAGACTTAAACATTCTTGCTTGCTGACCCTGAAGAGAGCAATGGATCTCCCAGTACAGGGCTGGAGCTCTGCTAAGGGACAGACTGCCTCCTCAAGTGGGTCCCTGACCCCCATGCCTCCTGACTGGGAGACAACTCCCAGCAGGGGTCGACAGACGCCTCATACAAGAGAGCTTCCGCTGGCATCTGGCGGGTGCCACTCTGGGATGAAGCTTTCAGAGGAAGGAACACGCAGCAATTTTTGCTGTTCTGCAGCCTCCACTGGTGATACCTAGGCAAACAGGGTCTGGAATGGACCTCCAGCAAACTCCAGCAGACTCGCAGCAGAGGGGGCTGACTGTTAGAAGGAAAACCAGTGAACAGAAAGGAATAGCATCAATATCAACAAAAAGGACGTCCACACAGAAACCCCATCCAAAGGTCACCAACATCAAACACCAAAGGTAGATAAATCCATGAAGATGAGAGAAAACCAGTGCAAAAAGGCTGAAAATTCCAAAAACTGGAATGACTCTTCTCCTCCAAAGGATCACAACTCCTCGCTAGCAAGGGAACACAACTGGAAAGAGAATGAGTTTGACAAATTGAAAGAAGTAGGCTTCAGAAGGTGGGTAATAACAAACTACTCTGAGCTAAAGGAGCATGTTCTAACCCAATGCAAGGAAGCTAAGAACCTTGACAAAAGGTTAGAGGAATCGCTAACTAGAATAACCAGTTTAGAGAAGAACATAAATGACCGGAGGGAGCTGAAAAACACAGCACAAAAACTTTGTAAAGCATACACAAGTATCAATAGCTGGATCAATCAAGTGGAAAAAAGGATATCAGAGATTGAAGATCAAATTAATGAAATAAAGTTTGAAGACAAGATTAGAGAAAAAAGAATGAAAAGGAATGAACAAAGCCCCAAAGAAATATGGGACTATGTGAAAAGACCAAACCTACATTTGATTGGAGTACCTGAAAGTGACAGGGAGAATGGAACCAAGTGGGAAAACACTCTTCAGGATATTATCCAGGAGAACTTCCCCAACCTAGCAAGACAGGCCAACATTCAAATTCAGGAAATACAGAGAACACCACAAAGATACTCCTCCAGAAGAGCAACCCCAAGACACATAATCATCAGATTCATCAAGGTTGAAATGAAGGAAAAAATGTTAAGGGCAGCCAGAGAGAAAGGTCGGGTTACCTACAAAGGGACTAACAGTGGATCTCTCTCCAGAAACCCTACAAGCCAGAAGAGAGTAGGGGCCAATATTCAATATTCTTAAAGAAAAGAATTTTCAACCCAGAATTTCATATCCAGCCAAACTATGCTTCATGAGCGAAAGAGAAAAAAAATCCTTTACAGACAAGCAAATGCTGAGAGATTTTGTCACTACCAGGCCTGCCTTACAAGAGCTCTTGAAGGAAGCACTAAACATGGAAAGGAAAAACTGATAACAGCCATTGCAAAAACATACCAAATTGTAAAGACCATTGACACTATGAAGAAACCACATCAACTAATGGGCAAAATAACCAGCTAGCATCGTAATGACAGGATCAAATTCACACGTAACAATATTAACCTTAAATGTAAATGGGCTAAATGCTCCAGTTAAAAGACACAGACTGGCAAATTGGATAGGGTCAAGACCCATTGGTGTGCTGTATTCAGGAGACCCATCTCACGTGCAAAGACACATATAGGCTCACAATAAAGGGATGGAGTAATATTTACCAAGCAAATGGAAAGCACACACACACAAAAAAGCAGGGGTTGCAATCCTAGTCTCTGATAAAACAGACTTTAAACCAACAAGATCAAAAAAGACAAAGAAGGGCATTACATAATTGTAAAGGGATCAACACAACAAGAAGAGCTAACTATCCTAAATATACATGCACTAAATACAGGAGCAACCAGATTCATAAAGCAAGTTCTTAGAGACCTACAAAGAGACTTAGACTCCCACACAATAATAGTGGGAGACTTTAATACCCCACTGTCAATATTAGACAAATCAACGAGACAGAAAATTAACAAGGATATTCAGGACTTGAACTCAGCTTGGATGAAGCAGACCTAATATGGATCTACATAATTCTCCACCCCAAATCAACAGAATATACATTCTTCTCCACATCACACCACACTTATTCTAAAATTCACCACAAAATTGGAAGTAAAGCACTCCTCAGCAAGTGCAAAAGAATGGAAATAATAACAAACAGTCTCTCAGACTACAGTGCAATCAAATTAGAATGCAGGATTAAGAAACTCACTCAAAACTGCACAACTACCTGGAAACTGAACAACCTGCTCCTGAATGACTACTGGGTAAATAATGAAATTAAGGCAGAAATAAACAAGTTCTTTGAAACCAATGAGAACCAAGACACAACCTACCAGAATCTCTGGGACACAGTTAAAGCAGTATTTAGAGGGAAATTTATAGCACTAAATGCCCACAGGAGAAAGCAGGAAAGATCAAAAATTGACACTGTAACATCACGACCAAAAGAACTAGAGAAGCAAGAACAAACAAATTCAAAAGCTAGCGGAAAACAAGAAATAACTAAGGTCAGAGCAGAAATGAAGGAGATAGACACACAGAAAACCCTTCAAAAAATCAATGAATCCAGGAGCTGGTTTTTTGAATAGATTAACAAAGTAGATAGACTGCTAGGTAGACTAATAAAGAAGAAAAGAGAGAAGAATCAAATAGACACAATAAAAAATGATAAAGGGGATAACATCACTGATCCCACAGAAATACAAACTACCATCAGAGAATACTATAAACACCTCTACACAAATAAACTGGATAATCTAGAAGAAATGGATAAGTTCCTAGACACATACACCCTCCCAAGACTAAACCAGGAAGAAGTCAAATCCCTGAATAGACCAATAACAAGTTCTGAAATTGAGGCAGTAATTAATAGCCTACCAACCAAAAAAAGTCCAGGACCAGACAGATTCACAGCCAAATTCTACCAGAGGTACAAAGAAGAGCTGGTACCATTCCTTCTGAAATTATTCCAAACAATAAATAGAAAAAGAGGGACTCCTCCTTAACTCATTTTATGAGACCAGCATCATCCTGATACCAAAACCTGGCAAAGACACAACAACAGCAAAAGAAAATTTCAGGCCAATATCCCTGATGAACATTGATGAGAAAATCCTCAATAAAATACTGGCAAACCGAATCCAGCAGCACATCGAAGAGCTTATCCACCACTATCATGTCGGCTTCATCCCTGGGATGCAAGGCTGATTCAACATATGCAAATCAATAAACGTAATCCCTCACAGAAACAGAACCAATGTCAAAAACCACATGATTATCTCAATAGATGCAGAAAAGGCCTTTGATAAAATTCAACAACCCTTCATGCTAAAAATTTTACTCTTAATAAACTCGGTATTGATAGAATGTATCTCAAAATAATAAGAGCTATCTATGACAAACCCACAGCCAATATCATACTGAATGGGCAAAAGCTGGGAGCATTCCCTTAGAAAACTGGCACAAGACAAGGATGCCCTCTCTCACCACTCCTATTCAACGTAGTATTGGAAGTTCTGGCTAGGGCAATCAGGCAAGAGATAGAAATAAACAGTATTCAAATAGGAAGAGAGGAAGTCCAATTGTCTCTCTTTGCAGATGACATGATTGTATATTTAGAAAACCCCATTGTCTCAGCCCAAAATCTCCTTAAGTTGGTAAGCAACTTCAGCAAATTCTCAGGATACAAAATCAATGTGCAAAAATCACAAGCATTCCTATATACTAATAATGGACAAACAGAGAGCCAAATCATGTGTGAACTCCCATTCACAATTGCTACAAACAGAATAAAACACCTGGGAATACAACTTACAATGGATGTGAAGGACCTCTTCAAGGAGAACTACAAACCACTGCTCAAGGGAATAAGAGAGGACCCAAACAAATGGAAAAACATTCCATGCTCATGGATAGGAAGAATCAATATCATGAAAATGGCCATACTGCCCAAAGTAATTTATAGATTCAATGCTATCCCCATCAAGCTACCATTGACTTTCTTCACAGAATTAGAAAAAACTACTTTAAAGTTCATATGCAACCAAAAAAGAGCTTGTATAGTCAAGACAATACTACATTTGATCTTAGCCAAAAGACTGAGAAGCAATAGCCAAGACAATCATAAGTAAAAAGAACAAAGCTGGAGGCATTATGCTACCTGACTTCAAACTAGACTATAAGGCTGCAGTAACCAAAACAGCATGGTACTGGTACCAAAACAGATATATAGACCAATGGAACAGAACACAGGCCTCAGAAATAATGCCACACATCTACAACCATGTGATCTTTGACAAACCTGACAAAAACAAGCAATGGGGAAAGGATTCCCTATTTAATAAACGGTGTTGGGAAAACACCATTTCTGCATATGCTAGCCATATGCAGAAAACATAAACTGGCCACTTCCTTACATCTTATACAAAAGACATAAGACCATAAAAACCCTAGAAGAAAACCTAGGCAATACCATTCAGGACATAGGCATGGGCAAATCCTGGGTATATACCCAAAGGATTATAAATCATTCTACTATTAAGTCACATGCACACATATGTTTATTGCAGCTCTGTTCACAATAGCAAAGACTTGGAACCAACCCAAATGCCCATCAATGATAGACTGGATAACGGAAATGTGGCACATATACTCCATGGAATACTATGCAGCCATAAAGAAGGATGAGTTCATGTCCTTTGGAGGGACATGGATGGTTTCCAGAAACCATCATTCTCAGCAATCTAACACAGGAACAGAAAACCAAACACCACATGTTCTCACTCATAAGTGGGAGTTGAACAATCAGAACACATGGACACAGGGAGAGGAACATCACACACAGGGGCCTGTCAGGGGTTGGGGGGCTAGGGGAGGGATAGCATTAGGAGAACTACCTAATGTTGATGATGGGTTGATGGGTGCAGCAAACCACCATGGCAGTGTATACCTATGTAACAAACCTGCATGTTCTGCACATGTATCCCAGAACTTAAATAATTAAAAAAAAAAAAAAATCAAGGGTCTAGTTATATACACAAAGTATTTTTTCACTAATTATTTTCAAGGTATTTTTTTCCCCATACCATATGTACTTTACCAAGATAAAAAGAAAATCTCTCAAGAGTATTTTGTATTCATGTTCATTAACATTCCAGTGGAATAATAAACCTCAAAACGATTCATGTATGAATCAGTGAGGCATGGCTAATTACAGTTTTCAGCCACACAGCCAATAACATTCACCATGAAATGTGGTGTCTGTTAAATACATATCTCTGAATTTTTGTTGGGGGAGAGTGGTAGGAAATAGGGAGGTTGAAAATTGCAATTTAAAAATGTCTAAATATTTTAGGGCTTGTACATTATAAATATCTTTCAGGCAAGTATTTATTACAAGCATGACATTCTGTTATCAAAACATCGAAATAAAACCCCACAGATTTGCCTTGAAAACAAAACAAAACAGTACACCGCAGGTCCTGAGAATGGACCATGTTCTATAAGGAAATCGAAGAAACTTCTTGGTACATTAGGAAATATGATTTACCATAAAATTTAAAAATATATTTTACTGAAGTTTAGATATGAATTTCCTACTCCTTACAAAATTATCTTTATACTATGACTCTGTAGTCCACAAAAGTATTTACAAGACAAAAATTTGAAAAGCATACAGAGACACGGTAAAAGTTGAATATTTCATTACTGAGAACTCAAATATAGAAGCAATTATATAATGAATATTCAAAATCTTTTCTATTACTTTTTTTGTTTAAAATATTTTCCCTGATTACCATTCATATTGTTAATACCCAAAGACTACATGAATAAAAACACTGACATCTACATTAAAAAAAATTTTTAAACTTGTGTTATTTCAATGACATAAATAATACATGGTAAAGAAGTGTATTCGGCATGATAAAAAGTAGAATAAAAGATACTTCAGCCACCAAAGCCATCTCACTCCTCCAACCTTTGTTCACAACAGTGAACAACGGGACACTCCTGGAAGTTTTCCACACATGTACAAATAGAGGTTCACAATTCTGGATCTGAAATTTTGAAATCCAAAAAGCTTGAAAACCAAAAGATTAACCTGGTGTAAGACTATATTTAGTGTTTGCTTATCTCATATATGTTTTGTTGCAGACATATCAATATGTTTGATGACAGGGTGCTGTCATAAGACTTTTCTAGACCTGTTATATACCAAATGGTATAGACATATACCTTTCTAAAAAACAACAAATTATTAATTTCTAAAACACATCTGTCCTCAAAGTGATTATGAGCCTCAATAATTATGTGTGTGTGTAACACACAATCTTTTTATGTTTACACGAATGGGTCATACTGTATATACTGTCTGATGGCTACATTTATGGACTAGTTTAACATTTGTCCTGGAGATCTTACCATGGCCTACCAAACCCTTCATGATCCGGCCTCTGATTGCCTTTGACCTCCTTTCCATTACTTTGCTCCTCGTTCACTCTTCTCCAGCCACATGGCTTTCTGGCTATTCTTCTACCACGCCAAGCATAGTGTATCTTAAGGACTTGTTTGTATCTTAAGGACTTTGCACTTACTGTTTGGAACTTTTTTCCATAGATTTCCTCATGGCCGCCTCCCATCCCCACTTCACTGAGATCTTTGTTCAGATGACATCTCTTCAAAGAGGCCTACCCTGACCACCCTATGTAAAAGAAGACCACCTATCACTTTCGAGCCTTTCACTCTGCTTTTTTACCCCTAGCACTTATCAACACCTATGATAGACTATACATTTGTATATTAGTGTATGGCTTGTCTACTCTTCTAGAGGTCCCACAAGGGTAGGAATTTTTTTTTTTTTTTTTAATGATTTACTCACCATTGCATCCCTGGCACCTAGTACAATGCCTGGCATATAGTAAATGCTCAATAAATATTTGCTGAATGATTTTCCCCATTTTGCCTCCAAATTAAGGTATTTATTTTATAGTTACAAGGCTTTCAATTGCTTTTATGGTAAACTAAGGAGTTACCTAGGAAACCCTCATGAGCTGGTTCTTGGGACTCTTCTGGTCTCTTTCACTGCTATCCTACTTCCAGTTTAGGTTGTAGACTGATTCATTTACCTGCCTGAACTCTGGTGCTTGCCATGTACTGTTGCCTCTGCCCGGAACCCCCGTCTCTCCTTCACTATAGGTGGCAGAATCCACTCATTCTGGCATTGGCTCATATGGGGGATCACATTGATTTGCTCACTTATTTACATGCTTACAGTATTCACTACAGTACCACTCCAGAGACTGTGTCTTATTCACTTGTGAATTCCAGCCTCTAACTCAATGGCTCGCAGAGTAACCCTCAATAAATAAAAAACCGAACTGAATTGAAACTAAACTAAAGAGCTTCTGCACAGCAAAAGAAACTATCATCAGAGTGAACAGGCAACCTACAAAATGCGAGAAAATTTTCACAACCTACTCATCTGACAAAGGGCTAATATCCAGAATCTACAATGAACTCAAACAAATTTACGAGAAAAAAACAAACAACCCCATCAAAAAGTGGGCAAAGGATGTGAACAGACACTTTTCAAAAGAAGACACTTATGCAGCCAAAAGACACATGAAAAAATGCTCAACACTGGCCATCAGAGAAATGCAAATCAAAACCACAATGAGATACCATCTCACACCAGTTAGAATGGCGATCATTAAAAAGTCAGGAAACAACAGGTGCTGGAGAGGATGTGGAGAAATAGGAACACTTTTACACTGTTGGTGGGACTGTAAACTAGTTGAACCATTGTGGAAGTCAGTGTGGCGATTCCTCAGGGATCTAGAACTAGAAATGCCATTTGACCCAGCCATCCCATTACTGGGTATATACCCAAAGGATTATAAATCATGCTGCTATAAAGACACATGCATGTGTATGTTTATTGCGGCACTATTCACAATAGCAAAGACTTGGAACTGACCCAAATGTCTAACAATGATAGACTGGATTAAGAAAATGTGGCACATATACACCATGGAATACTATGCAGCCATAAAAAATGATGAGTTCATGTCCTTTGTAGGGACATGGATGAAATTGGAAATCATCATTCTCAGTAAACTATGGCAAGGACAAAAAACCAAACACCACATGTTCTCACTCATAGGTGGGAATTGAACAATGGGAACACATGGACACAGGAAGGGGAACATCACACTCTGGGGACTGTTGTGGGGTGGGGGGAGGGGGGAGAGATAGCATTAGGAGATATACCTAATGCTAAATGATGAGTTAATGGGTGCAGCACACCAGCATGGCACATGTATACATATGTAACTAACCTGCACATTGTGCACATGTACCCTAAAACTTAAAAGTATAATAATAAAAAAAAAGAAACTGCACTCTCCTCTACTATATTTTTTAGTTTTTAGAAAATGCTTTTAATGGGTCTTATCTTCTAGAATGATGAAATGTCTTTAAAGCGGCAGTGAAACCAGGGCAATAAGTTTAGAGCCATAATTTCTTGAAAGAGAGTGATGAAAAATCATCGCTTATTTCTGAGCCACCCTACTGAGATCACAGCTTGGACACTGAGCTTAGTTTTATGCACCTTATGTTCTAGGTAACTGGAAGATGATTACAAAAGATGGCACTAAGAAGGATTAAGTGTGATTATTTTTGAGGCATAGTTAAAAGCAGACAGCATGCATATGTTCACAAGCTATAGGGAATAGACAGATCTCTAAATATCTGATGAACAAATCTACCCAAGGAATACATTTAACACAGAACAACAAAGGGAGAAATAAGATGACAGAAAAAAAAACATAGATGAAAAATTTAGAAAATTTTCAGCACATCGTAAGATGGCTCTTACTGGCAACCAGAATTCTCCAGTGGTAGCCAAAAAGCTTAATGATCACAGGTTAAGAAATGTGTGAAGCAGACTAGAGCATTTGGGTACGACTGAGTTTCCCAAGCTTTCTATACTTTGTATTACAAAAATAATGCATTGTTTCTCCTTTTTTCTAATATAATATTTTTGTATTAGATATAATTTTTTCAGATAAATCCCAAATTTGTAATAAATTACAAATAAATAAAGATTCTTGTCTGAAGGTCTGAATTATGACCTGTAACATATGGCTAAGATGAATTATGCAGAGGGCTGAACACTTTGACCTCTACGGACTTTTTAGTTTTGAAATTCTGTTTCCATGGTAAAGATTTCCTTGTAGGCCGTGTGTGCTTGAAGAGGATGCTGTTGGAAGTGTTTGACTGAAGCCAAAGAACATTATGTGACCCCCAGTTTTTCTACACACAAGGATGGCCCCAAGCTTCGTGATAATGGGGAGTTATTGTGTAGTTACCAGTGCCTCTTACCTTTATGATTTAGTTGAATGATACAAGTGGTACAAATGTCAGGCTCTTCTAGTACTTACCCTGTTTACTTCTTGTAGCCATAATACAGTCATTTGTTAACCACATATTTATTGAGTGCCGACTACTGAATAATACAAAAATAAAGTTTTTTTTTTTTGAGATGGAGTCTTGCTCTGTCACTTGGGCTGGAGTGCAGTGGCACAATCTTGGCTCACTGCAGCCTCCGCCTCCCAGGCTCAAGTGATTCCTTGCCTCAGCCTCCCGAGTAGCTGGGACTACAGGTGTGAGCCACCATGCCTAGCTAATTTTTGTATTTTTGGTAGAGATGGGTTTTCACCATGTTGGCCAGGCTGGTTTCAAACTCCTGACCTCGTGATCTGCCCACCTTGGCCTCCCAAAGTGCTGGGATTACAGGCATGAGCCACCGTGCCTGGCCTGAAAACAAAGTTCTTACCTTCATGGAGTTTACCTTTTGTTTGAAGGAGACAGATGATAGACAAAAGGACAAATAAATGAGGGTATAATTTCAAGTAAAGATATTTGCTATGAAGAAGTGCTATAATGGCACAATCCACAGAAGTCTTTCACAAAATTGTCATCTGGGTCTAAAAGTCACCCAGATCTTGATGCTACTTTCTTAAAATATCCACGCCTTTTACTCATGTTTCAAGACCATAAAGCGAAAAACACAATGTTTTTAATATGTTTCTTTAAATTTCCTTTTCTCCTTTTCTTAATCTTCTTTCTCCTTGCACTACCACGCCCCAAACCTCCCAAAGCACCCTCCTTAAATGCCCAAAGAGTTCCTATTCCCCAGTGTAAATGAGGCTTCTGCCATTGTTTGGTTTGTATGTCTTAGTGAGGATTTAGAAAGTACAATCTATCTTAATTGTTGATGAGTGACACAAGGTGGTAGGCTGCTTGGGCTTTTTGTATTTATCTACTTAGTTTCTGACTTATTCTTATTCTGTTAATTTCAGTGACATGAGCTTGTGGTAAACCAAAGCCACCTGTAGCAGATATTATTGGTGCCCTGCCAGTATGCTATATTCCCTTACTATTTCAGCGTATTCCAATCTGACTCTTAATTCTTCTATCTCTGGCTTTCTGTGGCCACTGAGGCAACTCTGTCTACTCTTGGAGCATTGCAGACAAGCCACGGTCTTGATAATCCCTGAAAGCTGCCCCCAATCATTGACTGACGGTAGTTGGTGTTTAAACAACCCAGTTATCTTGTCCTCTTGGTGGAATCAGTCTAAGGTACGTGTTCCACATTGTTTCCCAGAGATTTCTAGGAGGATTAAGTTCTGGGTGCCTCTAGCAGTAATGTGCTAGATAAGGCATCTTTTTGGTCTTCTCTTCCCTATTTCACTTTCTTAGTCTCTTACTGGTGTTTCCTGCGATAACCTCCTAAATAAAATACTTGCTCTTGAATACCTGTCTCCAGATCTGCTTCTGGGAGAACCCAAACTAAGGTGGTTATTAATTCAGTCAAGTTGCAGATCAGACAGTAACCTCCCACTGATTGTCTTGGCACTTGAAGGTCCTGAATCCAATGCAAGTTCCATGTCTTCATGCTCTTTGTGAATGTATCTGTTGCTCAAGGTCATGGGTGACCTTGAGCCCAGCAGTCAGCATTATCCACAGCTGAAGTAATACCTATGTGCTCATATTAGGCTATCCGACAACAGTGCAATAATCATTAGACACCACTGTTTAGATCCCGAGTATGTTCATGACATTTGCCTTTTGACTGCTAAGTAGAAGATGTAATGATTATAGGCTGATGCCTTCTCAGGAGGAGGAAAGTTATTGAGCTTTACAGTTGCATATGCTTCTGATTTTCTTCCACGTTTAGTCTGGCTGCTGACACATGTGTTGAAATCTCTCATGTCGATCAGCTTGAGAATAGCTGGGACTGCTGAGCTAAGTCTGTGCTCATAAAAGCAACAGAATTGTATTACAGGAAATGACCCCAAATTGACAGAAGATTAGGCTAGGAAGCCTGAACAGGGGTTTTAATCTCTATGCACAAAATCAGTCTGTACATATATTGATCACATTCCTGCTGTTTTAATTATAATTTTTTTTTCAATTTCACTTTGTTATTCACAATTTGATAATATTTTATGTGGCCATGGTGTCTGTGTGATGAACTATAATCCAGTGTGACATTCTCTGAGAGTCAAGCTTCCAAGGACATCAGAATTTCACACCAGGACACTTTGTAGGACACCTTGCTACTCTCCATGGGATTCAAATATTAGAAATAATGAGAGATCTAAGACTTGATGTAATTGCCTGCATGTAATGAATCAGGCCAAATAAAAAAGTGAGAGACAGAGAAAGAAAGGAAATGGTGCTAAGGAAAATGGGGACCTATCTTAGTGTTTGTCTGAGAGAAAACTGCTCTTTGTTTTTCCCGATGTAATGGCAAGAGTCTGCAGCCAGGAATCTAGTCCTTGCTTAGGAGGTGCATGACCTTGTGAAAATTACTTAGGTGTTCTGCAATTTGTAATTGCATTTATTGTAAAATTAATTTTACTTTTTATACGTCACTAGACTCAGAGCATTTTGAGGTTAGGAATTGGGTCTGAATCAATGATTTCTCCAGCACCCACATGGCATTTGGCACAGAATACATCAATAATGATTTTGGATTAAAAAAGGGAACAAGCACAAGGAACCATGGTGGTCAGAGACGGGTTGAGTTGATCTGCACCAGAGAAAGGGAGACTAGAGGAGAAAGGTCACTGTAGATTTCGTTCAATTATTGAAAATACAGTGTATTTACTTGTGCTGGGCACTTTTCTAGGTGCTAGAAAGACTACAGTGACCAAAACAAAAATCCACATCTGCATGGATCTTGCATTCTAGTGAGAAAGTAAGATGGTAAAAAAGATAAATACGTAAATTTTATACAATGCTTCGTAACGACAAATACTAAGGGAAAAACAGCACAGAAAAGACAGAAAGGAAAAGGGAAGGGGCGCATGTGGTGCAATTTTGTTAGGATGCCAGGGAGGGCTGAGCGTAGTCGTAAATGACTACATCATCTGATGGATCAAGCCAGGGACTGCAAGTCTGTGTTTCTGAGAGACACATAAAGAAAAGAAGGCTTAAGGAATCCAGAAAGATCCAGAGTGGGGAAATGAAGCGAAAAGAAATCCAGCCAGTGGGGAGTCGTGAAGGGATAGTTAAACGCGTTTTGGGAGGAAGGAAAAAAGCAAAAGTGCGGTACAGCCTTTCATTACACGTGAAAAGAATCATGTTTCTTTTTCTAGTTAGAAAAAGCCAAAGATTGTGCGATTTATGCCCCAAACCCCCTTCTAAGGGGATTCTCACCTCAACTTGTCTTCTGTGGTCAGTGTTTCCCGCCCCTGAATCAGGGTTACTGTCACTATGGCTTTCAATTGGCCCGGCGTAGGCGCATGCTCTGCGTGTATTGGCCGCCGCTCCTGTCCCCAGACAAGCGGCCATCTTGGGTCCCGCCCCTACCGTGGGGTCTTCTGGGAATTGCAGTCCCCCCTCCGCTCTGTTCCGTCACAGGGCTTTTTGCCCTCTGTTCCCGGGTCCCTCAGGCGGCCACCCAGTGGGCACACTCCCAGGCGGCGCTCCGGCCCCGCGCTCCCTCCCTCTGCCTTTCATTCTCAGCTGCCAACATCCTGGAAGGTAGGGGCGGGGAGGCAAGCCCAAGTGGAATACTGTTTCTGGGGCGCGGGTCTGGGTTTCCACGCGCGTCTGGTCATCACCTCGGAGCCCAGTGGGGCCGGCGCCGCTCACGGGGCGGTGGGCTTCTGTCCCGAGTACTCTTCCGCCCCACGAGGGTCTCAGGGTGGGGACTCGGGCCCCCCAATTCCCAAGCACCGACCCTAGCCCTAACCCGTTCCTCCTCCACCGTGTTTATACATTGGGGAAACTGAGGCACGGGGCCACGCCAGCGGGTCCGGGGACGCCACAGCTCTTGGCTCTGGGGATGTAGTCGGCACCCGCCGTTTTGGGATGGTTCGTCAGTTTCATAGACAAGTAGCGAATATCCGTCCCAACAGGTCTGTGTTAAACACGCAGCTCTGGATTCCCCTAAGAGGTTGCTGAACACGTGCCCAGGACAGGAGCAAACCGGAGTACAGAGAAGGCAGCATTTTGGGAGATAATTTTACATTACTACTTCAAAAACAGACAAAATGGCATCGAATTTATTGTTGTGGGAGAACTCATCGGTACTTGGACTTTCTTACACCTATTTTATGGTTGTTGTTTTTATTTTTAGCGTCAAAGGGGGGATTTTAAAGGTATATCCAAGTTGGTGGTGGCGGAGGGTAAGGAGGCAGGTTAGTGGAACTTGAGATGCATCTGCAGATTTCTCTGTAGGCTCACATTCTGCCCTGCTGTGTTACCTTGGAACAGCCACTCACAGCGCTTATCTGGGAAACAAGGAGCTCAATGCTCCCAGGTCAAGTGGCCAAAGGATGTTGCCTGAAGCCGAAATCTAAATTGAGGTTATGCTTGTGAAAGTTTACCACTTGCAGATTTACTGCTATTATTATTCTGGTCTCTCAGAAATGTGCTGGGACCAATAGAAAATACCCACAGTGGTTGTTTTAGAAAGGTTCTGACCCGGGCCGGGCTCAGACTACCAAGGGCGGTCCCTACTCGCACCTGATGTTAAGCCGGATCCACCTGAACTCTCCCTCCTTGGCTTCAGCCTGCGGCCTGAGGCCTTGGCCGCGGAGGCTTCTGGGAGTTGCAGTCCCGCGTCTTGTTTCTCGCCGGGCAGGTACTCCACCTCGTGGCGTGACATTTTGCACGGCGAGATGTCTCCTGGGAGATGAAGTCTCGCTTCTTGCCGTTCTGTAGAGCAGCCCCTTGACTCGGAACTACAACTCCCATGTGGACCTGCGTTCATGGCTGCCGGCCTGTGTCCACCCGCTGCAACCTGCACTAGAAATATTTAGTAAAGAAAGAAGTCTAGGGTTTGTGTGTGTGTGTGTGTTGTTGTTATTGATTGCATATGCTGTTCTAAGTGTTATATATGGGATTGTTGTATACGGTGTTCCAAGTATTAATGTACATGCTTCCAAAACCACCAACACTTGACCATTTAGAACATGTTCACATGGTCTCTTTTTAATACTACATTTCCCATTTGTATATGAGAAAAAACTTGAGACGATAGCCCATGATTACACAGCTAGCAATATAATATGTATTCAATAAAATATATGTTATAATTTAATCCTCTTAAAAGCTATATGAGAGTGAGAACCATTTTTATATCAACTTTACAGATTAGAAAACTAAGGCTAGGAAAGCTAAGTAACTTGTCCAAGTTAAAACACTGGGAATAAAAGGACTGAGACTGTAAGCCCTTCTGCTTAACAGTCTCTGCTTAGAGAAAGACCTTACCTTACAGAGCTGAGGGGGAGTCCAACCTTTCTGGCTACAGAATTTGGAATCTTTTAATTATACCATGCTGCCTCTGTAGTTAGATACTAAACATTTGAGCTGCAAAAACCTTTGAGATCATTTAATTCTAATGCAAAGATCTTGGAACACTTCTTGGACTATAATAAAGGTTCCATATATATATGTATATAGTTTTAGAATACCTTTATTTTAGAGATTAGGAAACTGGCCCAGGTGGTAAAACAGTTTGCCCAAGGTCACACAGTTGGTTTGTGTCAGAGATTAGACTAGAACCAAGCATCTTATTTTCAAGTCCAGGGTTACTTTCATTCCACCAGCAGTCAGCTAACAGGAACACCAGATGTGTAGCTCTTTAGATAATGGTTTCTCCTCTAATTTGCTCTTTCAAGACCACAGACCAGGACTAATTGTTGTAAAGTATCTTATTTATTATTGGTAAGGTTGTAATACTTCATGAATTCAACAAATGTTTTTTGAGCTTCTTTATATGGTCATCTCTCTTAAGGTGCAGGGACCACACAGATGATAAGGACTTAATGCATTCAGACTGGAAGGACCTTATAAATCATCTAATCTAACTCTTATTTTATAAATGAGGAGAGTGTGTTATAAAGTAGTCTGCAGTCTTCATCTCATGCCCTCATGTCAAAAGCATCCCGTTTCTGCAAGAAGGCAGGTTTCTGGAGTCCTCACAGTAGTGTGGATAACCTTTTCAGGCTTATGCTTTTCTATTTTGTATCCTTGTCTTGGCCTTTTTCCTACAGCCTTTGATAGAATGCTTTAGGAAATGTTTTTGTGTCCCCATCTTTATTTGTGTATTTATGCAACTTCAACATGCTCTGTTTCCATTTTGGAAGTTAGTCTGGTTTTGGCTCCCATTTCTCTTTTCTCTTTTGTTCTTTCAGACACTTGAGAACAAATTCTGACACTATGTTTGCATTCACATGTTAAAATCTGACCCTCTAATATGAACTCTCAGAAATATAACAAGTTGTGACTTTCATTTTGGAAGACACATTGGCCCTTTCAATTGTGTATTCACAGATAATAAGGCAGGTAACTCTGGTCTCTTCTGAAAGATGATTTCCGTATAGTTAGGTAATAAAGTAACAGTGTTATGAATTATTGGCTAAACATTCCTGAAACAGTCTATTTGAGAAGTTCTCCTCATCACCCCCATGCCCCCACCCCCACACTCTTCCAACTGATAGTCTGATCATTCATCTTCCACCACAGTGCCTGACCACCAGTAGACACTGAAAAAGTACTTGTGGCATTGCATTCATAAGCACCCTGTTCCCACATCTCTTCATTGAATCTGTTTACTCTTTTAATGCAGAAGTGCAGCTTTGAAATATAAGATGTGGGAGGTTACTTTGCTTTCAACATGTACATTGCAGAGAAAAATCTCAGCCTTTGAGATCATTCTCCAAGGGGTTGTCTCTTTGGGGATGTCCACATCTGTGACTTCTCAGATGAGAAAGTGATCTATATAGTAAGACATAGCAGAGAAGCAGTAGAGGGGTTATCTGGGGACCTATGATTTAATTCCCAGCTGTGCCTTTTAGACAGGTTACTTAGCCCTTGGTTTTCTCACTTAAAATAGGGATAATAAGCATTTCTACCTCACAGTGATGATGAAGAAGAAAGTGTGTTTAGAGCTTTGAGCATGTTGTCAGGCTCTTAACAGCTTGCAGTCGATAGATAAATATAATAGCTCTTGTTTTTGTTATTGTAAGCCTGATATATGAAAATTCACATTTCCTCAAGATTTAAAACTTGAAGCAGATATTTATATTATAAAAGGATTTGTTTGCCACTTGTTTTCTTAGAGTAGCACACTTGGTCATCACATTTAAAATATGAAGTTCCTCACAACTCTTGATAACCTGTCTTGTCAGCACAGTGACACTCTCCTGTGTGGGCAGAGAGACAGTGAAGCTTTTGGCCGGTACTGCCTGCTGAGAGGTCCCTGATCTATGGTTCCACCTATATATTAAATCCTTGATTTAAAAGCAGCCTGTTTCTGTCAGTGGGGCCTTCTGTCCATCTCTAGAAAGGATTGGTCCTATCCCAGGAGCCTCAGGGTTAGAGTGAGGCAGTTGTCATCCAGCTGGTGAGTAATCCTGGGGCAATGACCATGGGGATGTGGCAGTGCTTCTTTCTAAAGCTGACAACTTCAATAGCCATAAGGTTACTGATAAGGAGGTGAGTTACTGAAAAGAAGTGATGCAGGGAACAGGGAAGGAGCAACAGGAATGAGGATCATAGCAACAGCAGAGGAAAAGGACAAAGGAAACAGCGGAGGCCCTCAGTATCCTAAACATGTTTTTATTCAGCACATTTATCTTGCTCCTAAATCTGTGCCAGGCACTGCATCTGCTCTGGTGAGAGCAGTAAATGGGGCTGGTAGGGAGGCACTGACGGGGTGAGTGAGGATATATTCTCGGCAGGGAAGAACCTAGTACAATGGAGGAAAGGAGGGAGGGAGGGAGGGGATGCTGGGATTTGATGAGCAGAAAGAAGGTCTGTGTGCTTAGGGAATGAAAATCAATGGCTGGAGGAGGTGGAGAGAATAAGGCTGCAGAGGTGAGCCTGAGTAATAGATATATTTTTCTTTCTTTAAATTTTTTAAAAATTTTACTTTAAGTTCTGGGATACATGTACACAATGTACAGGTTTGTTCATAGGTATACATGTGCCATGATGGTTTGCTGCACCTGTCAATCTGTCATCTAGGTTTTAAGCCCTGCATGCATTAGGTATTTGTCCTAATGCTCTCCCTCCCCTTTCCCCACTACCCCCCAACAGACCCCGGTGTGTGATGTTCCCCTCCCTGTGTCCATGCGTTCTCATTGTTCACCTCCCACTTATGAGTGAGAACATGTGGTGTTTGCTTTTCTGTTCCTGTGTTAGTTTGCTGAGAATGGTGAGCCTGAGTAATATTATGCAGAGTCCGGTTACCTGCATTTTGACCTTATTCCGAGGGCATTTGGGAAACTGTTTAATGGCCTTAAATGGGGAAATGAAATTATTGGATTTGTTTTCATAAAAGTATGGATGTATAGCAATGTATTGTATTATTGAAGATTACTTAGAGTGTAGACTTTAAGTGTACTTGTTCCCAGAAAGGGGTCTTGATCCAGACCCCAAGAGAGGGTTCTTGGATCTTATGCAAGAAAGAATTCAGGGCAAGTCCACAGAGTAAAGTGAAAGCAAGTTTATTAAGAAAGTAAAGGAATAAAAGGATGGCTACTCCATAGACGGAGCAGTCCTGAGGGTGGCTGGTTTCCCATTTTTATGGTTATTTCTTGATGATAAGCTAAACAAGGCATGGATTATTCATGACTCCTCTTTTTAGACCATATAGGGTAACTTTCTGACATTGCCATGGCATTTCTAAACTGTCATGGCGCTGGAGGGAGTATAGCAGTGAGGACGACCAGAGGTCACTCTCGTCGCCATTTTGGTTTTGGGGGGTTTTAACCAACTTCTCTACTGCAACCTGTTTTATCAGCAAGGTCTTTATTACCCATATCTTGTGCCAACCTTCTATCTTATCTTGTGACTAAGAATGCCTTAACCTCCTGGGAATGCAGCCTAGTAGATCTCAGCCTTATTTTACCCAGCCCCTATTGAAGATGGGGTTGCTCTGGTTCAAACACCTCTGACATTCTCACCAGAAATAAATAAGTATTTGAGGTAGTGCATATTAATTAGCTTGATGTAGCCATTCCACAGTGGATACATATTTCAAAACATCATGTTGTATACCATAAACATATACAATTTTTATTTGTCAAGTAAATCCGATTTTAAAAAGTATGGATGCATTATGGATAATGAATTTATCTGAGGTAATAGTTGATGTGGGATAAGCATGTATGCTTGTGCTTCTTTAATTTTAATGTGCATACAAGTCTCCTGCTGATCTTAAAATGCAGATTCTGATTAAATTAAAGACCTGGAAAGGATCAGAGAGTCAGTATTTCTAACAGACTGATGCTGCTGGTCCATGGATCATCCTTTGAGTAGCAAGTACTTAGGAGACTCTTCAGTGGTCTAGGTGACAGATGATGTAGTTAAGAGAATGGACTCGATAGAGCAAAAGACCTGGACTTTAATCTTGGTTCTGCTACTTTCTATGTGTGTGACTCTGGGGAAAGTGTCCAAATCTCTTTGAGCCTCAATTTCCTGATCTGTGAAATGGGGGTGATAATTTCTATTGCAGAGGGATGTTTTTAGTTTTCAATGAGGTAACCCATTGAAATGCTTAACACAGTAACTGGTACTCCATAAATGGTAGCTAATGATTTTATTCTTATCATTGTCAATAAAAAATGCAAGTTGATGCATCCTGCTCTGTTTCCTTGTTTATCATATTTTGAATACTAAGAGGACTAGATCACCTTTAATTCTACTGTTTTTGCTTACCTCTATCATATGATGTTTGGAATTTCTTCAATCCTCTGTAAAAGTTGGATTATTATGGGGTCAGGGGAGGAGAAGTATCTTTTCCTCACCCTCAGGTTCTTGGTTGAGTCCCCTGTAACAAAAGACAGATTAATGAGAGAAAAGCACACAGATTTATTTAACGTAAGTTTTATGTGACACAGGATTCTTCATAATGAAATGAAGACCCCAGAAACTGGTAAACCTGTGTATTTTTTATGCTAGATTTGATGAAGAAGTAGATAGTTGTGTAGAAGTATGATTGAATAAGAAAGTATGAGCTAATAATGGGAGGAAACAGCAAAACCTGTTTGTTCAGATTCTCTGTAACCCTTTGTTTTCAGAGATAAGGATGTTCTTTCACTCCAGGTATGGGAAGTGAGAAACCTTTCACAGGAGGGTCTTAGACCTGCTTCAGGAGAAGGCCAGATAATTCTTCCTAGGTTTTATGACCTGTTTCAGAGGAGGGCAGAAGGAAGGTCAGAGAATGACCTCTGACCTTCTGGCTTCTGCTGTCTTCTCAAATTCCTTCAGCTTACAATATTTTGGGGTAGTATGTCCTGAACCCCATCATGGGCAAATAGATATATTTCAGCCCATGTAATTGAGTCATTCTAAATTTGATGGACAAAATCTGGAATCCTTAAATTAACACATTTTATCTGATTATTAGGACGGGAATTCGAGGTACCTGGCCTCCTAATGTAAGTTTATTCCTTCATTATGTAATTTTAATTTGTTTGGATTGCTTTCCAACTAGTGGCTCTCAGACTTGGCTGTAAGTTAGAATCACCTAGGAGATGGTCCCATCCAGATAACTGATAGAGTAGGGAGGGGAGCAGGTGTTTTTTTTTGTTTGTGTGATTTCTTTGGTTTGTTTATTTTTTACATTTCCCAGCTGATTCTAAAGTGCATCTAAGATTGAAAACCACTGATTCTAATACAGCATTGTGGAATGATTCGCAGCTGATTCTTAAGTGCATTTAACATTGAAAACCACTGATTCTAATAACACAGCATCGTGGAATGAATCAGGTATAATCCAATAGGTAAAAGGTCTGAGTGGGGAATGAAATTATCTGGAAAGTAGCATTTTGAAGGCTTTGGGAATGAAAGAAAAGTGCCATCACAAAGCTGTCATGAAATTTGATGAACTAACTATAAATTGTGCACTAGTTATCTTTGAGATTAACTACCAGGGACACTCTTTCTCCCCTACCCTCCTTATATCTCTTGCTGTGCTTGTCTAAGGGTTTTCCTTATATTGAATTTCAGGTTGTGTTTCTCGTCCTGCACTTAGTTTGCCTCATTCCTCATAGCTGGGGGTGGGGTGGGGGGCTATAATCCCATTAAAACTGTGTTCCAAAGAAACTCAGTGACATGCTTTCATGATCTATGGCAGTGTTATTGAAAAGGTTTGAACAATTGTTCAGATAAAATACCACTCACTTTTACTGGTAATATTCTTACATTCTAATTGAGTAGCTTGAAGTGAACCATTGAAATGAACCACTTCTAGAAAGGCTGCCTATTATAAAGTTTTCTTCCTACCCCCATCTTCCCCCAACTGCATGTCAAAGCAGAAGAATAATTAAGCTAATTTGATTACATACCTTTAATTTTCTTGATAATCCATAAATGTGGTGATTGTGAGGGAGGAAAAAAGAAAAACAATCCTTTCTCTACTTTCTTAGGTTCTGCTCCTGGGGCACTGAAAAGTAAACTGACAAAAGATAGATTAACAGGAGAAATCATTTATTACATATGCATACAGAGGCCTTCATAGAAAAGAAGTGAAGACCCTAAAGACGTGGTTAGGTCTGGGGGCTTATATATTATGTGGAGAAGAAACTATACAAAGTGAAACCTCCTTTACAAAAATTATGATGGTGAAAGAGATCTGACCTAACCGCATCCAACTTGCTTCTAACCTCCAAGCTGTCCTCGTTCATTCCTGCGTGTAGGCCAAACTAACTTTGGGAGGATCTTAGTTTATAGTTTAACTTTGGAACAGAGATGATAACAACCCTTTCCCAAACCCCCTAGGACTAACAAATCAGCAACAAGGTTAGAAATTATGGTTTAGGGGTCATGCAACTAGAGGCCACAAGATTCTAAACCTCCCCAGTTGCTCCTAGGGATAACATCAAAACCTAAGGTTGGTGCTGGAGATATTTTTCCAACCTTGCACTTGATGGATCAGATGGCACCACCCAGATTGATAAACTGGCTCATTTGGTCTTGTGCCTCCATGCAGGAACTGACTCAGCACAGGAGGACAGCTTTGATTCCCTGTGATTTCATCTCCAATTCAACCAATCAGCACTCCCCACTACCTGGCCTGCTACCCACCAAATTATCCTTAAAAAATCCCAGTCTCTGAAAAGTTCCAGAGAGACTGATCTCACTAATAATAAAACTCTGATCTCCTGTTCAGCCTGCTCTGTGTGAATTAAATTCTTTCTCTGTTGCAATTCCTCTGTCTGGATAAACCATCTGGGCAGCAGGCAAAATGAACCTGTTGGGTGGTTACAAAAGGACAAGGGGATTTGGGCTTCTGGGGTAGGGGGATGAACTGTGAAAAAATGACTAGGAAAATGTATGGTAAATGAAGGTTGTTTAGTAAGGTTTGTTTATGCAGGTAAGAAGTCTTCTCTCTGGTAGGGAAAGGGGAACACCTTTATTTATAGAAAATATGTCACCTTTACAAAGGAAAATCTATGCCCTGCTTTTAGCTAGATGGAGGAGGGCAGAGGTGTTTTTGTTGTTGTTGTTTTTTCTGAATCTGCTGTTCTTAATTGCCTTCAACTCAAATAACCCTTATGTCAAAGTGGCATATTTTGGGGTAGCATATTCTGATCCCCTTTCAGACCCTTTCCTTTGGAAAGTTGTTTTTCTGCCTCATAGAAAATGCATACAGTTATATTTGAGTATTTATATTTATATTTAAACCCTTATATCAAGGGTCCAGGAACATTCTTGGCTTGAATATATATTACCCAGCACCATAATTTCATTTTCAGCATTTCCTGAACCTTTCTGTCCACCAGGAGGTTATTTCACAATGCAGTGGCCTTACTTTTCTGGTCTGTTGACTCCACAGAGAGAAAAAGAGAAAGGGTGGAAAAAAGAGTGTTTTTGCCAGAGTGTTAAATGCAGTTAAAAATAACTTATTTTAGGGGTATTTTGTATGCATGCCAGTGTTTTCTTTTAATGATGAATAAGTGGGAATAGAAGAGAAAATTGAGAAACTGGTTAAGAAGTTCACAAAAGATACACATTGACAGGATTCTGGAACTTAAAGACTCTTTCTGAGTCTTTTTTATGTGTTTATTAGTGTTCTTTGTTATGGATTTACCTCTTTTTATTAACAATCAGAATTCTATTAAAATTCAGTATATTTTGCAGTTTCTCAGACTCACAGCTACTGGAGTTAGAAACCATCATAGATAATGTTGAAGTACCAGTACTCCCTCACAAGGTTTAATGCATGCATATTTTAGTTAGACCAGGCTGGAGGAGCATACAGTCTATAGTCATTTAATCACTGAAGTCTGTGGAATGTGGTAAGAACAAGATTTTTATTTTCTGAGAAGTCTTCTTCCCACATCTTAGTTTTGAAAAAAACAAAGCAAAACACAAAACTCACTGGTGCCTTTGGACTCCACATTAACTGAAGGACGGTACCTGCTTGGTTTTTCAGTAGATGTTTAAGCTGTGCCCAGAAGCACGAGTTCACCTATGCGTTTGGAGCCCTGAGGCCAGGTGGAGGGAAGGGTTGGAACCTGCTTAGAATAAGATTGTTTCAGTCCTGGAGCACTGGCGATTCCATTTCAATCTCTTCTAGGAATGATCCTGGCAAGAAATCCAAGGGAGAGCAGGAGAGGCAAGAGGGAGGTAAAACAAATGCAGAGAGTGTGGGAGAGGTAGAATAACAAAAAATGGTGGGGTGGAGAGAGAGGGGAATATTTTTTGTTTTACAGCCACTTGTGTAAATAAAATTAGTCTCTGCCTGTCAGTTACTACATCATCAGAAAGTGGCAGGTCTAATTTTCACTGGATGTAGTCTACCACTTTGTTGGCCTGCCTGGAAGCATAGACTATGTAGCACACCATATGCCACTTTGGGACGCCTTACATAGATGAGTAGTCAGACTCTAGCGCAGCTGAAATTGAGGTACCAAGGCCTGTGCCACCAACCTTTCCCAATTTAATTGATCTGGACGAGACCTGCTCTAGTGATTCTAACTTGTAGCCAGGGCCAAGAACCACTGGTTAGAAAGCAATCCAAACGGGTTAAAATTATGTAAAGAAGGGGGCACTGTAATTGGCTACATAAATTTCCATTAGAAGGTAAGGTACCTTAAATTCCCATCTTAATAATCAGATATAACATGTTACCTTAAAGATCCCAGATTTTTTCCATCAAGTTTAGAAAGACTCAATTTTATGGGCTGAAATATATCTATTTGCTCATAATACCTCAAAATTTACAGCAGATTAAAGGAGTTCTAGCTTGGGCCATATGCCTACCACTTGGAATTGTTTCTATAGCCAGTTGGAGGGGGTACTGTGAGTGGCCAGGTGTGGAGCAAATGCCCACCCCGGGAGAGGAAAGATTCACCCAGAGGAAGTGGGCCAGGGCTGCCACATTCTCAGCATCAGAGGCCACCATTCATACCAGAGTATATGTGACTGGTGCCCCCTGGAGTTGTGCTGTGCAAAGCTTGCAAGGCTGTACACACAGAAAGGCCCTGGTTAATGAGAGATGCTGATACCTTCAGAAGAGGGATGTGACACTAGGGATACAAAAACAACAGGTGGCCACTGTAGTTTGAAATCCCAGTTGCTGGGTTCTGCCAGCTTAGTGGATAAAAACAAGACCAGGAAGCTTCAGAAAAATCTACAGCTGAGGCCCTCTCTTGGCTGCTCTGAGCAGGGATAAAGCTTCCTCTAAGCTAAGGCTTCCTCTAGCCTCTTGAACTTCCACAAGGCAACAGGCCAAGGTTTCCCTGGCCTAGAGGTGTTAGCTGTGTTTGGCTTCCTGGTGCAGATGGAACAGCTGGATCCAACTCCTATGTGTCGAGGACTGCTGGAACTATATGCAAGGGTCCTGGTGAGGCCAGAAGTGTTTGCATTTCCAATAAGCTGCCAGGTGATGTATATGCTACTGGTCCATGGGCCACACTTGGAATAAATAAAAAGATTTCAGATCTTTGTGGCTTCTACTAAGTTGCCATTCTGTTTTAATGTAATGAGTAGTATTGTTTAGAATTCATATATATATATATATATAGCCAGTTGTTTTTCTTTGCAGTTTTATTTCTCTTTGTAAAATGGACATAATAGTATCCACTTTGTAGATTCTTATGAATTTGATGGGATGATCTATATAAAATATCAGCACTGCCCTCATGGAGTCTAGTGAAGGGGACAGATAACACATAGGAAAACACCTGTAATAATAAGATGTCAAGTAGAAGAATGAAGAGTATAGGATACTGTGATAGTAAGAGGGATGAGTAACCTATTGAGATAAAATGGCCAGACAGAAAGAGCTGAGAATTAAGCAGAGACCTAAGTAAAGGATGAGAGGGAGCTGGCCATATGAAGAGCTGGTATTAATAGAATGGGGTTCCAAGCAGAGGGAATAGCCTATACCAAGGCCTTAAGGTGGGAGAGAGCCTAACATTATCAAAGGGAGAAAAGAAGGCCCCTGTGGCTGAACCATAGAGACGGAAAGGAAGACTGACATCAGATGAAATTGGCTGTATAGATAGGGCCCAGGCCATACAGGACCTTGAAGTCAAAGTATGAAATTTGGATTTTTTTCCCATGGGTAATGCTCCTGTCCCTGGATCTCATTATTGTGGTTGGATCCATGCTGTTTGCTGTCCAGACCTCTCTTCCACTCATCTGCTTCTCCACTGAGCACCTACTTCTAGACTTTTTTTTTCCCCCTGCCTTTGGCCAGAACATGAGTTACAGTCCTGGCTGATGCTTCCCTAATGCCTACTATCTCCACAGGCTAATTTGTTACCTGTTAATACACTCTCTGGACCCTAGGTTCCATTTGTATAATCCGATTCCTTCTCATTTCCTTCACTAGGTTCTGATCATAGCATCTGCGATACTCACTTCTGCCCCCTAATGCGGTATCACGTCCATATCCCTCCTGATTTGACTTCTCTGCCACATGGCAGTGAAAATCAAGAACAAACCCCTAGCAGTAGTGAGGCAGATGAATAGAGTGAAAGGGACTGACAGTTTAGGATCTTTTAATTGGTGGAAAGAAGAGGAGATACATAATTTTTATATGTTAGAATCATGGCTTCAAGAGATTTTTAAAAAGAGCTTGAAAGAAGCTGGTTGGATTCATCTAGTCTACTCTCCTTTATTTGCATATTTGAAAAACTGGCTGTAAAGAGGAGAAATGACTTGGTGTGGGTCACAGACAGTACAATTGGCAGAATGTTGACCTTTCTTAGTCTCCTGTAGGTTAGCTCCTGTGTCTTTTGCTTCCTTCTTATACTTTTTACAGCTTTTATTTAACCTTTGATTTTTAATCAATGCTTCTCTTCCCTTTGGACTGTAAGCTCTATGAAGGGCAGCGGTAGTGGCTATTTTGCTGATGGCTGTCTCCCCTGCACCTGGTCCTTATGCAGGGTGAGTGATTTATGTCAGGTCCCTAACTGAGAATTCAGTGTTGTATTTTGCACTTTACCACACTACTTCTGGGCCATCTTCCATTACTGATTGTAAGTCATTTCTCTGGTTAGCTGAGTCTTGGCTGCATGGGGAGTATATGCAAGTGAAATCTACAGAAACTGCAGACTTCATCCCCTTTTACCATTTCTCTGAATTTGCATAGCCTCCCGTAATGGTGATAATGCTTTGTTTATTGTATTAATATTATCTATCTTCCCTCCCTAAAAAGATAGCACTATGAGGGCAGGGACAATTGTTGGTTCTGTTTATTGCTGTCTCCATGCATAGAACAATGCATGGCCTATGATAAACAAAATGAGGTGTGACTCATCGTAGCCATCAAGATCTGAAAGTCTGGGTTGTCTGAAGACTGTTGCTCCGTGCAGATGGGTTATTTATACTTTGTAGAGAATAAGATTTTTCAAATGCTGCGGAGTCATGGAGGGACTCTTGAGAGAGGAACTATAAATAAGAGCCCATTATCTGACCCTGAGGACTCACTTCTGGCTTTGCCTCTCATTTGCTGTGTCATCTTGAGTGAAGTACTCAACCTCTCTGAGCCTCACTTTCCTGTAAAATGGAGACGATAATACTACCTAGCTCTTAGAGCTGTTGTGAGAATCAAGTGAAATTGATTTCAATTATGTTCTACACAGTGCCTGACACATACTCAGCACTCAATAAGTATGACCTGAGATCAGTGTCATTAAACCTGGAATGTTACTCTATTCCTGGCTAGCAGTTATACATGCATTCCAGTTTTTACTTTATAAATCATAACTAAACCTTTCCCATAGTACTATGTTATTTGGTGAAGTTTCATATTCACTTTGACCATCAAATGTAGAAATCATCAGTTCTGGCTATGTAAAGTTTACTGAAAATGTTGATGAACAACCCAGGATTCAGCACAAAAAAATAAATCCTGGTTGATGTTAAAGACAGGAATATAAATCAGAAAACAAACATATCTGCAGTACTGTAATATTTAAATGCCTTCTCATAAACACTTAAGATTCTCATTAGTCCAACATCAGAAAAATGATAAATATTAATATCTGTCATCAAAGGAAAGCTTAGAAATCAAAGCAGAGTAAACAACTGTTGTATTTCGAGGATTACATAATACTGAAAGCATTTTTAATTAAACACCCCAAAACTCTATTTTTAAAAAACTTTCTGTACGAGTTGGTTTATTTTTATCCAGTATACAAACTAAGATGGATGTACATTTAATCAGAAAAAATGCAGGTAATTTGTTGAGTCAGATCATGTTCTCTAAGATTTAGGTTGTGTTGTATGTCTACAAAAGAGACCCAAATGTGTCTGAGGCAACCCTCCATCTCCATTGATCTTTAATTCTATTTCAGGAGGATTCCATTGGAAATGGGCCCTAGGTAGATCATGTAAGGGCATGGGTGCTTCCTGTCTTCATTGTGGGTTCTCTCCTGAAGAGCATCTCTTCTCAAGTCATGTTGTTGCTACTCTGAGTGGGCCAGGAAGCATATGCAGCAGTCCCAGGGTCAGGAGGGAGCAGAGAGGGGGAGGACAGTCTGCTGCCATCACTCTGAAGCTGTCAGCTTTCCCTTCCTGCTTTCACAGTGCCTGAGATAGCTGACTCAACATGAGATGGCTTCATCATGTCAACTGGGAGACCTGGGTTTTAGTTCTGGCTCTCCCACTGCCTTACGCAAGTCTCTTTTCTCTGGGCCTCCCTTTCCACGTCTGTAAAGTGAGGGCTTGGATCTGATCATTCTGAAGTCCTATTCCTCTCCAACATTCTGTGACCTGGGTAGAATGCTTCAGGGACCTGATGAGCTGTTTTCCCTGCCCTCTGCAGAAGAGTAATTCTGGAGTGGCTGGCTTTGGAACCAGTCAGAGCTATAGCTCATCTTAAGTAACTCATTTAAGTTCTCAGTTTCCTCATCCATTAAATGAGAATATTAAAAAATGGTTGTCAACACAAGAGATGTCACTGGGAAAGCATCTAGAGCTGCATTTGGTAGGTCACAGGGATTGAATAATGATGCTGTGTTATTATTATTATTACTAAATACTATAATATATATTATATAACAATAATATGTATTTATATTTATATATTTATATTATATTGTTATATATTATATATTATAACATATAATATATAATATACTATATATTATAACAAAAATATTATATGTTATAATACATAAATATAGTAAATATAATATATTGTTACATACTATGTTTATATCTTGACTTAGCACTTTCCTGGCTCTTTATACCACAGTTTTCTCATCTAAAAATGGGGATAGTAAGAGAACTTACCTCATTGGTTAGTTGTGAGGATTAAATGAGATAATACATGAAAACACACAGGGCACTTTCTGGTACATGTTAAGCACTAATGACATGTTAGTGATTATTTTAGCTATGATTTTATTATTGGTCACAATACCTTGCTTTTAGTGAAAGCACTGGACAGGACAAGGTGAATGGGGTAGTTACATTCTCTAATACACGTGGCTGAAGTCAATTTCTAGTGGTCTAAAAAAACCCAACATTTTCCCTAAACATCTCATTTATCATAGGGAACGCTAAGTAAATGACACTGAATCTGCATTTAAAAGTCAAGTATCTGTATCCAACATGGGTTCTTTTTTTTTGAGACGGAGTCTCGCTCTGTCATCCAGGCTAGAGTGCAGTGGTGCAATCTTGGCTCACTGCAACCTCCGCCTCCAGGGTTCAAGCGATTCTCTGTCTCAGCCTCCCAAGTAGCTGGCACTACAGGCATGCGCCACTGCGCCCAGCTAATTTTTCCAACATGGGTTCTTAAACCAGGATGCTTGGGCCTCTTTAGGACCTAAAATTTCAGGTCCATGATCTAGCTGCCCATAAAAATTGGAAGCAAGTTAAAAGAGACCTTACTTTTTTTTTTTTTAAATTAGATTACTATGTTCAGGCACTGAACTAAGATCTTTATGTAGATTTTCGTATTTCATCCTCATAGCAACTCTATGGAGTCGATACTTGTATTATCCTTGTTTTACACATGAGAAAACTGAAGCTCAGAGAGGTTAAACAAGGGCTCAAGGACACCCAGTTGGCAAGTGGTGGGCCTAAGATATGGACCCAGGCCATCTGGCTAGGGAGCTTGAGCTCTAATAGCTAATGTCCTTAGGTGGCAAAAAGGTCAGACCTGCCTGATAGCTACCTTTTCTGTGAAATGAAGTCTAATGGATAAGGATAAGGATATAAAAGGACTTGCTTTTTATCAATGACATAGCAAATTAATATTCATTTTTATTGTTTTCAAGATCATTCCATTTCAAGTGAGGGGATGAATTTCAATACAAATTAGACTTATTTAAGAAAACATCAATATTTTTCTCAAATTAGCAGTATCAAAACCTTATGGAATTAAAGAAAATGTACTGCATTTATATAATGCAAATTTATTTGGAAATAAAATTTCTTTATCATTTTCTGTAGCTTAGCTTGCAGCTGTTGCCATGTCTATTTTTAAAACACAAAAATAAATTGTTTCTTGTTAACTCCATTGGATCTGCAGGCAGGTATTAGACAAAGTTGGTGCAGATGAATTGAACATCCTGGTCGGAGGGCCCAGAATATTCTGTAAGAAGGTGCTATTTAGAAGAAATTTTCTTACCAACTGCATAAGAAAATAAATTTGGAAGATTTTAAAAATTATAGGAATACTCAAAAAATAAAATGACATTGCATTTCACCCATTCATGAGAGCACTATCAATATTTCAGTGTGTGGCTTTCTTCCATTGTTTTTATTGCGTGCATATTTGTTCTGTTAGTTTTCTAACAGAAAATGGACACATTTTTCTAAATTTGGATAATACTTTACATATAGTTTTGTTTTCTGTTTTCACTCACCAATATATTGTATGCGTTTTCTCATGACATTAATGTCTACAGAGTACTCCACTGTTAGAACATGACATTATTTTTTAATCTATCCCACTTGGTCAACATATAGGTTTTCCCCACCGTTTTTTCTGATGTATTTGCATGTATGCATAATCACATTCGTGATTTTTTCTTAGGAGACATTTCCAGGAGTGAGAATGCTGGGCCACATTGTAAAGCTGTAGGAGTAGCTGCCTGGTTTTCTGTGCGGCAAGCAGTGCTCCCCTATGGATCTAGAATACTCACTAACAGCTTCTCCTGGGCTCTACTTCCCAGGAGCTTCAGAGAAGAGAATACAGAGCCAGAAGCTAGTGGGGCAATTAACCACATCAGTCTTCAGTTTCTGCTGGTTGATCAAAGAAATGTGTTGGGTTGCCTGTACTGGCCTAAATGTGTCATGTATTATTTAATAGGTTACTATGTCAGCTTCAGATGCTTTCAGCTGCAAGTAACCTGCTTAAAAAGAATAGAGGTTTGTTTCTTCCACATAAAAAGAAGTCTAGAAATGGTTGGCTTTGGCTTTAGTTCAGCAGCTCAGAGATGTCAAGGAGAGTGTATCTTGCAGTTCTTGGCCTTTCCATAATGGCCACAGAATTGCTGCAGCTGAAGCAAGCATCATGTTTGTATTCAGGGAGTCAGGAGGGGGTGAGAGAACAGAGACATATCCTTGATCCTGGGAGTTGTTAGCCTGATTAAAAAAGTAGTGCTTTTTTCTCATATTGCAGAAATAATGTATGCTCATTATAGAAAATATATTTCACCCATAATCTTGCCACTCAGGTAATCACTACTCTCATATTGGTGTCTATCCTTCTAGTCTAGTTATAAATGCACAGATGCACAAAAAATGGGATTGTCCATTTATATACTGTTTTGTAACTGGCCTTTTAAATCAGCATTTAGCTCAGTGCCTAGTACCTGGTAGATGCTCTAAAGAAGATACTGAAAAATTAATGAATGATTTAAAAAATATACTATGAATACTTTTCTATGCCACTGAGTATTCTACAGTATATGTTTTACAGTATAGTTTTTGACAGTTGCATGTTACTGAATTGTTTAGATGGTCCATAATTTCCTTCACTGGTTCTTTATTATTTTACATGTAGATTAAAAAACTTTTTTAACTATGATAAATAATTCTGCAGTGAATGTGTGTGTGTGTACACAAATCTCTTATTATTTTCTTAGATAACTTCCTTTCAAAAGTGGAATTTCTGGGTCTACGGATATGCCAGTTTTAAGGACCTTGATGTATACCACCGAATTGCCCTCTCCAAATGTGTGACTAACACCAGCAATGAGAATTATAATCTTTTAGCCCTTTATTTTTACAAAACAATATAAAGATACGCTCATCTTTGTACCCATCTCCCTTAAGGTAGCCACTTTCATTAGCACACAGGCAAATATGTATGTACGTTATTTTCCTTCCTTTCTTATATAAAAATATTGTACAATACACATTGTTCTGTACCTTGCTTTATTTGGTTTGACTGTTATATAATGTTCCATTATGTGAATATTCTATTTATTTACCTGTTCTCCTGTCCAGTCTGATTTGAAGCCTGTGTCTTTTCAGCCAAACTGGGCCCAAGTTAACCTTAATATTCTGGCCCTGCAGCTAGGCCTAATAGGAGCAGGCAGCTGTATCTTAATTTCCTAGTCCTGTGGTCTGGCCTACTACACATTTTGACTGCCTCCCAGGGCATACTTGGCAGTATTTGAAATATTCTGAATCTTCTAAGAAGGGAGAGAATTTCAAAGGTATGTTCTTTTCTTGAAGACCTCCATGGTCCTCCCCTAGCTTTGATTATGAGAGAGTTTCATCTTCTAGTTTAGGTAGAGAGCCAACCCCTCCTCCTCCAAGGGATGGTGGGCATATATGGGAAATTATGACTCACATACCTTTTAAAGAATTTTATCTCACAGAGTGCTGGGTCTATTGTATGTTTATGGAATACGTTTTTTCTTTTTTCTTTTGAGACAAGGTCTTGTTCTGTCCCTCAGGCTGAAGTGGCAAGATCTCAGCTCACTGCAACCTCCACCTCCCTGGTTCAAGCGATTCTCATGCCTCAGCCTCCCAAGAAGCTGGGATTACAGGTGTACACCATGGTGTCTGGATGATTTTTGTATTTTTTTTGTAGAGACAGGGTTTCGCCATGTTGGCCAGGCTGGTCTCAAACTCCTGGCCTCAAGTGATCCACCAGCCTTGGCCTCTCAAAGTGCTGAGATTACAGGCATGAGCCACCATGCCCGGCCCCCATTGTATGTTTAACTTTTACATATGGACAGTCTTGTATTGCCTTATTTGTTAAAGGCAAATGTCAACTTTACTTTTTTTTTCTCACTCCTTTTATTGGTGCAGAAGGGCAGAGCCTACCTTTAAGAGCCCACCACAGTCACAACCCAAGCACATACTTTCATTATTCAGAATTTATGCCAGTTCAATAATATAGGCATACAAAAGATAAGGGCACATTCCTGCATCACAGTTTCATTTTCCATGTGTATGGCTCATGTAGTTCCTTATCCCTCCCTGTGTTTTCTGCCTCAGCCTTTCTTTTTTCCGTAGCACTTGTTACAATTTGAAATTGTCTCTTTATTTATTGCCTTTTTCTCCAGCTAGGTGATACTCTCTGTGAGGGGAAGAACTGAGTTGATCACCAGACTCTAGTACCTAGCATAGTGCCTGGAATATAGAAGATCCTCAGTACATCTTTGCCAAACAAATGGTTCATAATAACTGTCAATATGCTATGTATAAAGGATAGTTGATTATATTTATTGAGTTTGAATCTGACCATTGTTTGAATTAATAAACAACATCAAGAACTTTTAGAGCCCAGTGAGCATTTTTTTTTTTTTTTCTGCAAGAGACCGAGACTCACTCTTTTGCCCAGGCCAGAATGCAGTGGTATGATCATGGCTCCACCTTGAACTTTTGGGCTCAAGAGATCCTTTCACCTCAGCCTCCCGAGTAGCTGGAACCATAGGTGCCCACCACCACACCTAGCAATTTTTTAAAAACTTTTTGTAGAAATGGGGTCTTATTATGTTGTCCAGGCTGGTCTCAAATGCCTGAACTCAAGAGATCCTCCCGCCTTGGCCTTCCAAAATGGGATTTCAGGCATGAGCCATTGAACACAACCCAGTGAGTATTTTTTAACTGAAATTTTTATTTAGATAGTTCTAGATTCACATGCAATTGTAAGAACTAGTATAGAGAGATTCATGCCTATGCATTACCCAGTTTCTCTTCATGGTAACATTTTGTAAAACTATAGCATCATATTTACTATCGACTCATTTTATTTAGATTTTTCCAGTTTTACTTTTGTGAGCATTTAGTTCTATATAATTTTACCAGTGAGTATTTTTAAATTCTAAAAGGATGACTTCTTATTCTTGAACTTGAACACGTCAGTGATAGCCAGAATCCACAGTTCTGAAATGTCCTTTAAAAAATCACAGAATATTAGTGTAGGAATCAAATTTAATAGATTGTTTTGTGATATACCAGTTCCAAAACTTTAGAATTTCAGAGGCTGCAAACATAATTTTTGAATTAGGAAGTGAGATAGGATGGGAGCTGACATAGGGTTGCTAACTTTTAATTCTGCCAAGCAAAGACATTTAAAAAAATTATTATTTTTTAAATTTTTCTCATTTTGCTAGGTACTGGTTAAAAACAATATTATGGTTTGGTCCTGGTTTTTCAACTGGTCCTTAGCAATCCTTACTCTAGTCTAATTGCATCATTTCTGAGAATCAGAAAATTTAAGTGTGTGATGGTATTAGGCCATTCTTGCATTGCTATAAAGAAATACAGGAGACTCAGTAATTTATAAAAAAAAAAATAGGGATTTAATTGTCTCACAGATCTTCAGGCTGTACAAGCATGGTGCTGGCATCTGCTCCATTTTTTGGGGAGGCTTCAGGGAGCTTTTACTCATGGCAGAAGACAAAATGGGAGCAGGCATATCATATGGCAAGAGCAGGAGCAAGAGGATAGGAAGGGGCGGTGCCGTACACTTTTGCACAACCAGATCTCACAAGAACTCACTCACTATTATGAGGACAGCACCAAGAGGATAGCGCTAAACCATTTATGAAAAATCCACCCCCATCCTCCAATTACCTCTCACTAGGCTCCACCTCTGACACTGGGAATTACAATTCAACATGACATTTGGGGGCACAAATACCCAAACTATCTCAGTGATCCAAGTCTTTCTCATTGTGTGTTGGCATTTTCAATTTGGAAATACTAAGACATGATCAGAATATGCTTATTTTATAGCTAAAGACAACAGGGTACAGCAAGGGGAAGGGACTTTTTAAGGTAGCAGCCAAACCCTATGTATACCTCACTTCCCTTACTGGGTTAACCTGCATAAGGATCTTGACCTGATGCACCAAGGAGAAATGGTTACTGGGTTGATCTAGAAGGAAGGCTAGTGGATGTTTATTCCAGCCTGCCGAACAATATAAACATCCCTTTTCCAGTATTTCTGGAAAACGATTTATCTGGTCTCTACATATATTTAACAGTAGAGAGAGCCCTACTGCATAAATTAGCTGTTATTACACCTGTTGATATATTGTTCTAAGGTCTACACATGCTTCCCAGTAAATCTGAACCCATTAATAAGAACAGTATTATGTACTGAAAACTTACTTTGTTCCAGGCCCTGTGCTGCACACTTGACATACCTCCTTAATCTCTGACCTTTGAGATGAGTGTTTCTACTGTCTCCAGTTTCCTAATGAGGGCCTGGTTCTCAGAGGGCTAGAGTTATTAGCAATGGGTAACGCAGCTAGTAAGGTACTACAGCTAGCTAAGTAACTGGGAGTTATATTAGTTTCCTAGAGCTACTGTAACCAATTGCTACAAATTTGGTGGCTTAAAACAACAGAAATTTATTTCCTCACAGTCCTGGAGGCCAGAAGTGCAAAATCAAGGTGTTGGCAGGGCCATGCTCCCTCAACAGGCTCTAGGGGAGGATCCTTCCTTGCCTCTTCTAGCTTCTGGTGGCCCCAAGCATTCTTTGGCTTGCAGCCACATAACTGTTTGCTTCATTTGGCCTTCTCTTCTATATCTTCTTCTCTTCTGTCTGTCTGCATCTGCCTTTCTTTTGTAAGGACACTGATCATTATATTTAGAGCTCACCCAGACAATCTAGTATGATCTCATCTCAAGATTCTTAATTACATTTGCAAAGACTTGTTTTTTCTAATAAAGTAATATTTGCAGGCTCCAGGGATTTGATGCAGACATATTGGAGGGGTGGGGAGTGGCATTCAACCCAGTACAGGTTTTTACTCTAGTGCTCTGATTCCAAAATCTGTGCTCTGCTCTACTATACAGTGTCTTGTGAAGTGACATGGAGAAAATCCATTTTCCCTTTTGCATGATAAGAAAAGACTGGCTTTCTCTCTCAGTGCTGTATCTCCTTTGCCTTGCATGGTACCTTGTATAGAGGAAGTGCTCAGTAAAACGGAATGGCTTTATTGATGAATGACCCATCGAATGTATGAAGGTAGTTTTGCTGTCTCCCATTACTTTTCTCCAGGCTGAATATCCCCGGGTTTCTTATGTGAAGTTCAGAACCTCTCACCATTCTAGTTGTCCTCTTAGAGGTATTTTCCAGTTTGGCCAATATTCCTCCTAAAATATGCCTTTCAGGTTAAACTCTAGATAAGACCTAAGTAACAGATGTAGGGGAAGCAAAATTTCATCTTTACCTTCTTAGGGTTTTTGGCTGGGCTTAAAAATTAAATTGATACAAGGCAGATTAATAGGAGAAAAGCATACAAATTTATTTAATATAAGTTTTTTTTGTGACATGGGAGCCCTCATAAGGAAATGAAGACCTAAAGATGAAGTTAGAATTGAACACTTATATATGGAATTGGATAAAGAGTAGTAAATTGTGAAGATGTGACAAGGCAAAGGGGCTTGGGCCAGGATATTTAACTGGGTGGAGAGGTGACGAGGAAAATAAGAGCTAGTTTAATAAAGTTTGTTTGTACAAAATTCTCTTGGTCTCAGTGTCCCGCCCTTGATGATAAGAATGTTACTTTCCTTCTGGTGTTAGGAGAATATTTTCTATACAGGGATTTTAGCTCTTGCTTTTATGAAGAAAAAGAAGAGGGTCAGAAATCCCTTCTTGCACCTGCTGTTTTTTTAAAATTATTTTTTATAAGTGCCTTTAGCTTGAAAATAATTCTTATGCCAATGTGGTATATTTTGAGGTGGCATATTCTGCCACCTTTCACACAGTAGAATGTTAATTCTCATGGTTTGTACACTGTATTGCTTTAAAGTAGCTGTAGATTGTGTTTACTTTAGAGCAGCTGCTAAAGTCATTGCTGGTGATTAATAACTAAAGACATTTTTTTAAAAACCTCTCCTCATATTAGTAGCTCTACTCAGTCATTGAGTTTTTAGGCCAAATTCAACCCTCAGTTTTGCTAGTACCATTTTTATTGATTTTGGATTCTGGGAATGGATTTTCAGTTTGGAAAGAAAATAATCCGAACATCACACTCGGGGTTTAGTAGAAAGGGCAAACATACTCATGAATATATCCGGTTTTTCCTCTCCATTCCAATTTGTTGATCCCATGGAAAAAAGTTCTATGCTGTAAGAGAGATGAATAATGATCCAAAAACAATTTTCTGCAAGAACAAATCAGAATTTTCATGACCAAATATTAGAGAAAAAGAACCTTTTTCTTCTTTATTTCCACCCATTGTGGCATGTAGTTGGTACAGTCTTTTTTTTTTAATATGTCACATTTACCAACTGCTTATATTAATTTTCATGTACTTATACCCTGAACAAATTTATGCTCTTGGTATTGTATGTGCTGCAAGTTTCACTGCTGTCAAAACATATTTTTAAAAATAACCCATGGGTTTTAACCAGTACAGTCAAGATAAATTAGATTTTTTAAAGTAAAATCTACCTTAATATTTAGATCAGCAAGAAAATGTGATTATGATTAACTTTTGCCCTTATGTGGCAAGATAGGACAGAGGTATACTAATGTTTAAAAATTTTTTTTAAAAATTAATTTTCTAAACTAGGGATTGAAATAAGGAAAAGATAATAACTCCCAATGGTAGACTCGATGGCGTCATTTACTCCATTATACCTTCTATTGCGTCCTGAGGCCTTTGTCTTAATGGTTTCTTTGAAAGGAAACATTTTGAGGAGAAAAGTCCTCTGCTTGTCACTCTTCTCTCTCACCTCTTATCTGGCTGCTCTAATACTTCTGACCTTAACTTAAATGTCTCTTCCTCAGAGAAACCTTTACTGACCTGAAAGACTTGGTTAGTTCTTATATTGTAAGCTCTCTTAGTACCTTCTACTTCGTTTTTTTTCAGGCTTCATTACATTAATCTCAATTGCTTGTTAATCTTTGTCCTTTATCCTAGACTGTAAACTCTAAGAGGGCAGGGGCTGTGTCTGTTTTCAGCATTCTACCTGTTTTCAGCATTCTACCTATTTCAGTGTCTGGCTCATACCACATGCTTACTAAACATTTCTTGACTAATTGGCTGGAGGATGAAAAAAGTCGTGTAAGGGTATATGGGAACAGTAATTTTAACAATTATTTGCATTTGCATTTGTGTATGTATGGACACTAAACTAGTAGTGGTGAACTTTTTTCTCTTCTTTTCTCTTTCTCTCTCTCTTTCCTTTTCTCTCTCTCTGTCTGTGTTTTGAGTACCACTGCATCAAATTACTGAAGTAGAAAGAATGGTTGACATTCTGTTTTAAAGTGACCATGTATTTGACCCACTTCTTCTCGAGTAATGTCATCACGATTGTATCTCATTGCTGTGGGTTCTCGGAGGCTGACAGGCGGAACAAGTTGCTTCAGCACACAGTCCTCATCTGTCATACAGAACAGCTTGCAGATTCTTATTATGTGAATGAAATATGGAGAGAGGGATATTTTTCTTCCTGGACTATCAGGGTAATTGAAAGTAACCATATCAGGGCATGAAGGGGAAATGCAGGAAAATAGACTGCCTTTGTGAAGGGCAACTCATCTGCTCTCAGAACTGCAGGTGTGGAGCCTCATCTCCAAATGCAAAGGCTTGGGAAGTGTTTTCCGTTATCAAAAGGCCTGAGATTTGACTAGCACCTTCTTTCAGTAAGAAAAATGCCTTGCTTCTCATTACCACCCCTCAGCGCCTGATGAGATGCCACGACTGTTGTCTTTGGAGGCACATCCCATGGGACTGGGGCACAGGGCTTTTTGTGTTCTTTAGACAGGGAAGAAAACTGTTTTAGTATTCCAGATCAATAAACTGTAGTAGAAAATTGGAAATGTGCTATGAAAAATCATTAAGCAGAGAAATTCTACTGTTCCTGAGTTTTGTATCAGAAGAAATAAATAACACTTGACTGCTCTTATAGTTAATATTTTACAAGCTTGGCCCTGGTGAAATAGAATATCAGATAATACTGTATCAATGACACTTTACCTTAAATGGTTTGGTTCTGTAGATAGAAATTGTATTTATAGAATTGTTTTAGTTAACAGGAAGCTTTTTATTTAACACTGGTGAAAAGTACTAACATGGTGATGGAAAACAAGCTACAACTCAGCAGTCATTCAAGTCATGACTTTGTTATATTTTGAGATAGCTTTAAAATCACTTAGTCCAATAAAACTCTAAAGTACTCTAACTGCCACATTGCTTTATCTAATTTATGAAACAGAGGCAAAGGAATCAACAATAACCCTCCATTTACCATTATTAGATTAGCTATTACTGAAACCGCAGAAAGTATATAATGCTTTACTTTGTGTTCACTTGAATTTTGTTATTAAGCTTTGATGGAACTTTCATTTAACCAAATGCCTTTGTTTACAACAATAAGCATGTTAAGTCTATTGTGTTCTGAATTTGGTATGACCATTTTAGAACATGCCTCCTGCAAAGGCATGTTAAAGTTACAGATTCTATTCATTTGTGTTCTGTCAAACATTTTCAATTTAATCCATTTAAGGTCTCATTTTTCTTCCCAACTTTCAAAAAAATATATATATTTTTCTCTATGAGGCCGCTACTTTTTCAAGAATATAACCAGGCATTAACAAACATGAAACTACTCATAGCAACTCCATAAAAATTGATTTTTCAAAACTGAATAAGCATCTGGTGGTCTGAAAATGTTTTATACCTGATATTTAAAAGATATTTTGACTGTTGCCAAAAGGAATCAATTCCTTCATGCTGTTTCCCTTGCAGATGCTGTCATATGCCACTGTGTTGTGTAGAGCACAGGCTCTGGAGGAAGGGCAGACTTGGATTTGTACTTCAACTCTGCCGCTTACATGCCTGTGACCTTGACTTTACCTCTTAAGGAGGTCAGTGAACTGTAACTGCTCTTTCCTCAGTGTGTTACAGAGTTCATAATAGTACTTATCTCATAGTGTTATATAAGAGAAGATGCATGTAAATACCTCAAACATGTGGCTATTATTATAATTAATGTATGTGTATATATATGTGTGTGTGTGTCCATCCACACTGTATATATATGTACATGCTGCCGATTTGAGTGACACCTTATTGATTCTAAATTAGGTTACACTGGTGGAAATGCTGTCATCCTTTCAGTGCTTAATGTTCTGGTATCATGGCCATATCTAAAAGTAACATGGGCTAGATGTGGTGGCTCATGCCTGTAATCCCAGCACTATGGGAGGCCAAGGCGGGCGGATCAGCTGAGGTCAGGAGTACAAGACCGGCCTGGCCAACATGGTGAAACCCCATCTCTATTAAAAATACAAAAATTAGCTGGGCGTGGTGGCATGTGCCCATAGTCCCAGCTACTTGGGAGGCTGAGGCAGGAGAATCGCTTGAACCCGGGAGGCAGAGTGAGCCGAGATCATGTCATTGCATTCCAGCCTGGGTGACAAGAATGAGATTCCATGTCAATAAAATAAAATAAAATAAACCAACTCCCTGAACCATGAACCAACTCCCTACTCCAAAGAAGTGTTACTTTTAAAGTGGAATTTTATTTCAGTTCTTTTGAATTGACATAAAAACTAGAATAAGGAATGTTGTAGATATGTGTACTAGAACTATACGGCCCTTAGGGATCCCAGCTACAATATATTGTTTTTCACTGACCTTACTTATTTCCCAGATCTATTAAGCTTCTATCTGCCTTGCTGTCTTTGCATTTTTCATCTTTATCTCTGTCCTTGACATCCACGTTTTTGGGGTAGTAGAGATGGGCTTGGGTAAATACATACTATTTCACCCAGCATCCTTTGGACCAGTAACCCATAGAGGAGCAATGGGAAGTCGTGCTGGGAGATCTGCTCTCTGACACTGGTTTCCAGCAAATTTCTATGGTTCTTAAGAGGGGTAGAATTTTTCCCCTTATCTGTATCATATTCTGTTGGCTTGAATAATGAGTCACAGAAGAATGAAAACTTCTTTAGCTGTGAAAGTTTCAGCAAGAATAAATGTTAGACCCATCGTGTTAGTATAATGCAAAATAAGATAGCATTTAAAGATAGTCTCTGCTTCAGCATCATATTGACAATGCCCCTCACTCGAGTCAGGGATTGGGGACTTACTGAGATACACCATCTGGCAAAATGTGGAAGGCCAGTTTTGTGCCAACTGAAAAAGCTGCATCAGTTCCAACTCTTGTGTACTTTGCACATTATTGGATGCCTTGCAAAAACGTTTATCACTTTTTAATTAGGAAGGGCTAAGGGACTTCAGTACCCCAAAGAAAATGTCAGCAACCCAAAGATAGAAAAATTATCCAGTGGATTACAAGGGGCAGTAAGTATTTAACTTTGAGCTCGCACATGAAATGAGGACAGTTTCATACTAGGATCTGTGCTGGGGGACATGAGGGTGGTATGTGTTTGGTCTGTCTGGGTGGAACTGGGGATCTGGTCTTTCTGTTATTCTGACAGTTTCTCAGATTGTTTCTTCTGGAGCATGGTCAGTCCTTGAAAACACATGCCAAGAGATCAACTCTGTTCTGCTGCTTGGCCTATCATGTAAACTGTGGTCTGTCATGTTCATTAAAATGAAAATTTGTCGAATGGAATTTGTCCGACTGGCAGAATAGTTTAAATGTCAGATGTTGTTAGGCCTGGATATAAATATTATGTTTCTATTGTTAATTAATTGCAGCGCCTCAGTACCAGTGATCCAAAATCCAATTTAGTCTGCAATAGGCCTGTGGATAAGGGCCAGAGATAATGAATGCAGAAGGAAAAAATGTATTCAGAATTTTCATTGTATCTGTCAATGTCCTTTTAGAAAAATAGCAAATTTTGGTATGTCGCTGTAGTTCAAGAGGTGCAAAACAGGACAGAATTAAGACCCATTGTCTTTTGAAACCTCTCAAATATTACTTACTATCAAATCTATTCCACTGCTAGCGCTAAGTCTGTCCCAGCATCAAAATTTGTGACAGATGCTGCCCTGTTCCCTTGCCTTGATTCCCCCACATTGTTTCCACCCTTGAGTCTGTTGTTATGTTCACAGCTCATTTCAGAGTTGCTGGACTGAAATATCTAGTCCTGTAATCCTCCTCATTTTTTTTTTTTTTGCAGTATTCATTTCCCTCTCCTTCTCTTGCCATCAACCCTTCCTTTCTTTTTCTTTTCGTCCTTTGTTTTGGTCCCCAGGCTCAGCAGCATGTCTATCAAGTCTGCCACTGTTTGTTAAGATCATTTTGCTTCCAAATTGAGCTGGTGGCTGATTATCACTCAGAATAACGCTGCTAGAACTGTCTGCATTAGTAAAGGGAGCAGAAATCTTTCCGCTGGTGCCCAGACCTCAGAGCTGACTGTTGTTGCAAAGCCATGAGCCAGCAGGCATTTGTGACCACCATTCTCTACCAATATTTTGTTGAATACTAGCTGTGAGCATGGCACCTTACCCGGCCACCTCCCTGGTGGTAGGTGTGCCAGGCACAGGAAGACTAATTAAGACTTTGGAAGGCAGGACTAATGTGTTCCAGTGGTCAGGGACCCTCATTTAATTCCTGGCATCCTGGTCCATGCCAACCTCATTCTGCCCCTGCGATTATGCCAGCCAAGAAGCAGGAAGGGGAAGATGAACTTTGGTCTGCTCTGAGTTTCCCTGTCCGCAGTGTCTGTCAGATTAAAAATGAGAGGGAAGGAGGCCAGAGAGTCTTCCAGATGGAGAGTTCAGAGGAGGGCACAACCAGACTCCCTCTCTGCAGTGACATTGCTGGGCCATCCGAGCACTGGGCCAGGAGCCAGGAGCAGAGGCTCCTGCCTGACCCTGCAGTGGAGTGGGGACCTGGCAGAATGGTCACCCTTGGCTCAGGGTAAGAGCAGATTCAAATCAGGTGCACACAGGCCATGTGGTGGAGGTGGAGCATTTACCCCCAAGGCTGGGTCAGTCTGGTTGGACGTTGGACCCCACTCTTCTTAAGGGTGCTTTCCCCAAGTCACATGTGGGTAGAGTTGGCAACTGCAGAAACCAAATGGGGAGGTGGTATTCTCTAGCCTCTCTGTTTTCTTCCTTTAGAATGAGGCAGGCATGCAGGAAAGGTGACCTTAGTTAGGCTGGAGGCAGCAGTAACAGTGGTGGCCCTGCATCCTTGGACTGACTTGCATGTTCCAGTCAGCAGGGGTTTGGTGAGGTACTGACAGTCACTCTTCATGCCTCTTGGTAGCACAACTTTATAACCGGTTTCAGCATTCATTGAAAAGTATCCAGTGTAGATGCTCCAGGAACAGAGTTTTGCTTAAATGAGAATGATTTTTAAAGTCTAAGGCTATCTGAGGTCTATGTGATGATGGAAAGGTAACAAATGAGGTTAAACACTGAATATCTGGTTTTGCCTTCCTTATAAATGGATTGTTTTAATATTGCATCTGCAAAACCTCAGTTTCTCCCCAAGATGAACCTCTTTTTCTCAAAGTCAGGCTATTAGAGTTTGGGGGAGGACCTGTGCTATTGGGAACAGAGCTATTTGACTTAAAATGTCATCCCATTCTGAGAAAACATACTGGGGCCATGTTAGGGCATCCCTGTGCAAATGCCACATTGTCAGAATGTCTCCCCCTGGGGTTAGACTAGCCATGGCACCTTCCAGTCCTGTTGGGGTGGCACAATTTACTGCTTACCCATTGCCTGGGCACCAACCCAGCCAGGGTCATGCTCCCTGAGATTTCATGGAATTTGATTTGTCTGTGACTCTATGAATTTTCAGATGCTAATTATTGGCTGATTAGTATTCTGCTCCTCAGATGTCACCTAATGATTTTCCAGAGCTTCTGTTTCTTGGTAAATTTATTTTTCTGATGCATGGCAAATATGACAGCATTGAATAGATGTGGCAAGGGCATGTCGTGTTGTGTGTATGTGTCTCAGGCCATAGAAGGGTAGGCTTCAGTAGAGAGATAACTTATTGTTTTGTGAAAGCATGGAGTACAAATTAAGAGGATGAATGAAAACCAAGAACAAAACTCAAAACTAAACTTTCCTTAATAATTGGCAATCAATTTTCATTTCTAGTAATAATGAAAACTTATAATATTCCTTTATTAAAGAAATTTTACTGAGTATATGTGCCAGACAGTGTTCTAGAAGATGTAGATTTACTATAGAACAAGACAGATGTGGTCCGTATTATTGCTGAACTTATGGTCAAATAGAAAGACTTTCACATACATTTTGACAATATTGATTAGCTCCCCAGGTAAATAACAAAAGTAAGAATTATTCTGGTCACCTCCCTGGACTCTAAATGTATCTGAGTTTCAGAAATTCTGAAAATATTCTATAAGAAATGCATACATATAAATTGAAATAAAACTTCTAGGAATATATCTGAGAAGTGTTAGGTTTTTGGGGCCTTTGCTGCTATGTCTTATGAGGGTTTAAATTATTATGCAGATTCTTAAATAATTCCATGTGTTTAAAATATTAATTTATCATTAGGTGGTTTAACCAGGGCTGTGTTTTCCAACTGCCTGGTTTTCACCGATATGCAGGAAAAGGTTTTAGAAAGGGGTTTAAGAATCTTCTCTTAGTTGAAAATTGGCTATGATTTGAAAGAATGCTGCAATAATTTGTCTGCAGTAACAGCTCACTGAACGTAGCATAAAAATGAAAACGAGGGCTGAATTTATTCGGTGTCTTTGTTCTTGTACCTGAATGCACAGACTCTTTCCTAGGTATGTAAATAATTGTTAAAGACTTAAAGGTCAATAAGCAATTCCTTAACATGGCAGTTAAGTCAGGTGAGGGCTGCAGAATGCAACAATAGAGGCAAATCCCTCAGTTTCAGGTAATGTTGCCTTAAGAATGGTGCAGTTGGATGGTACCCAGAGAAAGGTTTCTATTGGGATAAGATGAATCACCATCAAAGCAGGTTTCTATATGTGGGAAAGATATTTGTTTAAATTCAGACCTATTTTTAAGGGAGCTGGGGTTTGGATCCATGGATTGAGAGGCTTGAGGTTTGTAAAGATTTTTTGGAGGGCTGTCCTCTGAAAAACCAGCAAGATAAATCAGTGTGTTATTGGCCTGTACTGCTCTACTTCCATGTTTATTTCTTTTAGGAGAACTGAAGCCCAAACTATTTGGATTCATTTAAATTTAATTTATGACTTGCAGGAGGTCAAATGAAGGATACAGAGATTGTCTGCTCTAGAACAAAATATGGACGAATTAGGCATGAGGAAAGTGGGAAGTGGTATAACATTGTAACTGTAGGTGAAAATGTTTTCATGGCCTGTAGTTTAGATCCTTGGATTTTTAGGTCGAGGAAAACATGGGAAAGAGAGGGCTAATTTGAGTGGCTATTCCTGATTATTGTCTGGATATCTATACTCTGGAACAAGAACTTTTGGGTTCTGACTTGCTCCCATTTTGGATAGCCAGGACACACACAAACACATACACACACACACACACACACACACACGCATTTTTAGATTTACACAAAGATGTACACAAAGACAACAGAATCTGTTTGTATTAGTTTGTTCAACAAGTACGGTTGTGTGCCTCATAATGACATTTCAGTCAGTGATGGACTGCATATAGGACCCTGGTTCCATAATATAATAATACTGTATTTTACTGTACCTTTTATATGTTTAGATGTTTAGATACACAAATACTTACCATTGTGTTATAATTACTTACAGCATTTAGGACAGTAACATGCTTTACAGGTCTGTAACCTAGGAACAATAGGCTATACCATACAGGATAAGTGTATAGTGGGCTACACTTTCTAGGTTTGTGTAAGTACATGCAGTGATGTTTGCGCAATGACAAAATCACCTATGGGTGCATTTCTCAGAATATACTCCCATGACACATGACTGTTTATTGAATGACTGTTGGGTGCTGGGATAGAATCTGGGGCTTTCAATGTGTGAGTAGGGTGGGGTTGGTTTGAACAATAAAGGCCATAAATTTTAGAGAGCTTAGATTCTAATTAGGGTGAGAAAACATAAACACACGAGAAAGTAGTGCGTTGACAATAGCATGGGTTCCTATCATAAGACACTATATGATTATGGTGAGGCCAAAGCTCAGTTTAAAACCAGTCCTACCTCCTGTCCCTTTCAACCTTCTCAGGAACCTTCAGTACTAGTTACCCTTTCTCTTCTACACTCACTCTGCATCTTAAATAGATCTTCTCCATTACCTTGATACATACTCAGAATTTTTTCTGTTTAAAAACTATACAAACAACCCCTCTTCCAGCCCTTTGTCCTTTAGTTGCCACTCTTTCCTCCCCAATCACAGCCAAACTTATCTAGGATTGTCTTTACTCATTGTCTTTGTTTAATGACTTCCACTTCTGTCTTAACCAACTCTAAACTGAATCTGCCTCCATCAGTCCACAAAACAGTTCCTGCTGAGTTCCTCGAAGACCTTCCTATTGAGCTTTTTTTAGTATTTATATCGCTTGACCTTTCTGTGAATCTTGAGGATTTAGTTTTACTTCTCTGGCAACTGTTCTCCCTCTTATGTAGGGTTCATCCTCCTCAACACAACTGTTAGGTGTTGAACTTGCTCACGGATCAGTCCTAGGCCCTTTTGTCTTTCTACTTATACTGACTCCCTGGACAGTCGCATCCATATTCACAACTGCAGTTACTTCCTACTTACAGATAACTTACCACTCTCAGGCCTCCCCTCTTAGCTACAGTCCCATCTATCCAAATGTTTACCTGGATATTTTCCTTTAGATGTCTCTAAGGCACTTCAAATTCAATGTATCCACAACCAAACGAGTGATCTCTTTTGACTCCAGACGTGGACCTTCATCCAGTGGGATTTAGTTAAGGTCCTTGTCTAATCCCAATTCACAAAAGGAAACTGTCATAAAATTGTAATTTTCAAACATTTTAAAAATCATATTTAATAATTCTTTTCCAACTTTAATGCATTATGATAAGAAACCTTTGATATCTATTGTTCGATATTCATTGAAACTACTTTCAGGCCTACTATATGCTTAATTTTTTCTTATGTTTCATATGTGCTTGTAAAGAATGTTGTGGCAGATTGCATTTTCCAAAGGTGATCACATCAGCACATTTATCCAATCCTGTGCTCATCTTACAGTGTAACAGACACTCCCTCATTGAGGGCAGCAAGGCTGTTGTTCTCTTTCCTTTAGTCTGGGTGGGGGTTTGTGACTGACCTGACCAGTGGAGTGGAGTGTAAATGGTGTTACGTGATTTCTGAGCCTAGGTCATAAAAAATACAGCTTCTCTCAGAACTCGTCTTTGGAACTCAGCCACCATGTTGTGAGGAGACTCAAGCCACATGGAGAGGCCACATGGACGTATTCCAGCTGCTAGCCCTAGCTGTGGTCTCAGCTAACCCTGAGCAACAACTGGCAGATATGTGAGGGCATGAGTCTTCAGATGATCCCAGCCCCTAACTTAGATATTTGAGGGCAAGAGATTTCAGATGATTGCAGCCCCTAACTTTCAAGTCTCCTAGCTGAAGCCTCAGGCTTTCTAGCATACAGAAAAGCCATCCTGCTGAACCCTGCCAGGATTCTTGATCCGTAGAAACCGTGAGAGATAATAAATTCTTACATTTATTTTTAAATATCTAGTTTTTGGATAATTTGTTATATGTCAATAAAAAATGGGGGGTGGAGCCAAGATGGCTGAATAGGAACAGCTCCAGTCTACAGCTCCCAGCATGAGCAATGCAGAAGACGGGTGATTTCTGCATTTCCAACTGAGGTACCGGGTTCATCTCACTGGGGAGTGCCGGACAGTGAGTGCAGGACAGTGGGCGCAGCGTGCTGTGCATGAGCCGAAGCAGGGCGAGGCATTGCCTCACCTGGGAAGTGCAAGGGGTCAGGGAATTCCATATCCTAGACAAAGAGAGGGGTGACAGACGGCTCCTGGAAAATCGGGTCACTCCCCCCCTAATACTGCCCTTTTCCAACAGCCTTAACAAACGGCACACCAGGAGATTATATCCCGCACCTGGCTCGGAGGGTCCTACGCCCACGGATCCTCACTCATTGCTAGCACAGCAGTCTGAGATCGAACTGCAAGGCGGCAGCGAGGCTGGGGGAGGGGCACCCGCCATTGCAGAGGCTTGAGTAGGTAAACAAAGCGGCCAGGAAGCTCGATTTGGGTGGAGCCCACCATAGCTCAAGAAGGCCTGCCTGCCTCTGTTGGCTCCACCTCTGGGGGCAGGGCTCAGACAAACAAAAGGCAGCAGTAACCTCTGCAGACTTAAATATCCCTGTCTGACAGCTTTGAAGAGAGTAGTGGTTCTCCCAGCATGCAGCTTGAGATCTGAGAAGGAGCAGACTGCCTCCTGAAGTGGGTCCCTGACCCCCGATTAGCCTAACTGGGAGGCACCCCCCAGTAGGGGTGGTCTAACACCTTACATGGCCAGGTACTCCTCTGAGACAAAACTTCCAGAGGAACGATCAAGCAGCAGCATTTGCGGTTCACCAACATCTGCTGTTCTGCAGCCAAGGCTGCTGATACCCAGGCAAACAGGGTCTGGAGTGGACCTCCAGCAAACTCCAACAGACCTGCAGCTGAGCGTCCTAACTGTTAGAAGGAAAACTAACAAAGAGGAAGGACATCCACACCAAAAACCCATCTGTACATCACCATCATCAAAGACCAAAGGTAGATAAAACCACAAAGATGGGGAAAAAACAGAGCAGAAAAACTGGAAACTCTAAAAATCAGAGTGCCTCTCCTCCTCCAAAGGAACGCAGCTCCTCACCAGCAATGGAATAAAGCTGGACGGAGAGTGACTTTGATGAGTCGGGAGAAGAAGGCTTCAGAAGATCAAACTACTCCGAGCTAAAGGAGGAAGTTCAAACCCATGGCAAAGAAGTTAAAAACCTTGAAAAAAAATTAGATGAATGGCTAACTAGAATAACCAATGCAGAGAAGTCCTTAAAGGACCTGATGGAGCTGAAAACCATGGCATGAGAACTACGTGATGAATGCACAAGCGTCAGTAGCCGATGCGATCAACTGGAAGAAAGGGTATCACCGTTGGAAGACGAAATGAATGAAATGAAGCGATAAGAGAAGTTTAGAAAAAAAAGAATAAAAAGAAACGAACAAAGCCTCCAAGAAATATGGGACTATGTGAAAAGACCAAATCTACGTCTGATTGGTGTACCTGAAAGTGACAGGGAGAATGGAACCAAGTTGGAAAACACTCTGCAGGATATCATCCAGGAGAACTTCCCCAATCTAGCAAGGCAGACCAACATTCAAATTCAGGAAATACAGAGAATGCCACAAAGATACTCCTTGAGTAGAGCAACTCCAAGACACATAATTGTCAGAGTCACCAAAGTTGAAATGAAGGAAAAAATGTTAAGGGCAGCCAGAGAGAAAGGTCGGGTTACCCACAAAGGGAAGCCCATCAGACTAACAGCTGATCTCTCAGCAGAAACTCTACAAGCCAGAAGAGAGTGGGGGCCAATATTCAACATTCTTAAAGAAAAGAATTTTCAGCCCAGAATTTCATATCCAGCCAAACTAAGCTTCATAAGTGAAGGAAAAATAAAGTCCTTTACAGACAAGCAAATGCTGAGAGATTTTGTCACCACCAGGCCAGCCCTAAAAGAGCTCCTGAAGGAAGCACTAAACATGGAAAGGAACAACCGGTACCAGCCACTGCAAAAACATGCCAAATTGTAAAGACCATCAAGGCTAGGAAGAAACTGCATCAACTAACGAGCAAAATAACCAGCTAACATCATAATGACAGGATCAAATACACACATAACAATATTAACCTTAAATGTAAATGGGCTAAATGCTCCAATTAACAGACACAGATTGGCAAATTGGATAAAGAGTCAAGACCATCAGTGTGCTGTATTCAGGAAACCCATCTCACGTACAGAGACACACATAGGCTCAAAATAAAGGGATGGAGGAAGATCTACCAAGCAAATGGAAAACAAAAAAAGGCAGGGTTTGCAATCCTAGTCTCTGATAAAACAGTCTTTAAACGAACAAAGATCAAAAGATACAAAGAAGGCCATTGCATAATGGTAAAGGGATCAATTCAACAAGAAGAGCTAACTATCCTAAATATATATGCACCCAATACAGGAGCACCTAGATTCATAAAGCAAGTCCTTAGTGACCTACAAAGAGACTTACGCTCCCACACAATAATAATGGAAGACTTTAATACCCCACTGTCAACATTAGACAGATCAACGAGACAGAAATTTAACAAGGATATCCAGGGATTGAACTCGCCTCTGCACCAAGGGACCTAATTGACATCTACAGAACTCTCCACCCCAAATCAACAGAATATACATTTTTTTCAGAACCACACCACACCTATTCCAAAATTGACCACATAGTTGGAAGTAAAGCACTCCTCAGCAAATGTAAAAGAACAGAAATTATAATAAACTGTGTCTCAGACCACAGTGCAATCAAACTAGAACTCAGGATTAAGAAACTCACTCAAAACTGCTCAACTACATGGAAAATGAACAACCTGCTCCTGAATGACTACTGGGTACATCACAAAATGAAGGCAGAAATAAAGATGTTCTTTGAAACCAATGAGAACAAAGATACAGCATACCAGGATCTCTGACACAATCAAAGCAGTGTGTAGAGGGAAATTTACAGCACTAAATGCCCACAAGAGAAACCAGGAAAGATCTAAAATTGACACCCTAACATCACAGTAAAAAGAACTAGAGAAGCAAGAGCAAACACATTCAAAACTAGCAGAAGGCAAGAAATAACGAAAATCAGAGCAGAACTGAAGGAAATAGAGAAACAAAAAACCCTTCAAAAAAATCAATGAATCCGAAAATATCAACAGAGTTGATAGACCGCTAGCAAGACTAATAAAGAAGAAAAGAGAGAAGAATCAAATAGATGCAATAAAAAATGATAAAGGGGATATCACCACTGATCCCACAGAAATATGAACTACCATCAGATAATACTATGAACACCTCTACGCAAATAAACTAGAAAATCTAGAAGAATTTGATAAATTCCTGGACACATACACCCTCCCAAGACTAAACCAGGAAGAAGTTGAATCTCTGAATAGACCAATAACAGGCTCTGAAATTGAGGCAATAATTAATAGCTTACCAACCAAAAAAAGTCCAGGACCAGATGGATTCACAGCCGAATTCTACCAGAGGTACAAGGAGGAGCTGGTACCATTCCTTCTGAAACTGTTCCAATCAATAGAAAAAGAGGGAATCCTCCCTAACTCGTTTTATGAGGCCAGCATCATCCTGATACCAAAGCCTGGCAGAGACACAACAAAAAAAGAGAATTTTAGACCAATATCCCTGATGAACATCAATGCAGAAATCCTCAATAAAATACTGGCAAACCCAATCCAGCAGCACATCAAAAAGCTTATCCACCATGATCAAGTGGATTTCACCCCTGGGATGCAAGGCTGGTTCAACATACGCAAATCAATAAACATAATCCAGCATATAAACAGAACCAAAGACAAAAACCACATGATTATCTCAGTAGATGCAGAAAAGGCCTTTGACAAAATTGAACAACCCTTCATGCTAAAAACTCTCAAAAAATGAGGTATTGATGGGATGTATCTCAAAATAATAAGAGCTATCTGTGACAAACCCACAGCCAATATCTTACTGAATGGACAAAAACTGGAAGCATTCTCTTTGAAAACTGGCACAAGACAGGGATGCCCTCTCTCACCACTCCTGTTCAACATAGCGTTGGAAGGTCTGGCCAGGGCAATCAGGCAGGAGAAGGAAATAAAAGGCATTCAATTAGGAAAAGAGGAAGTCAAATTGTCCCTGTTTGCAGATGACATGATTGTATATCTAGAAAACCCCATCTTCTCAGCCCAAAATCTCCTTAAGCTGATAGGCAACTTCAGCAAAGTCTCAGGATACAAAATCAATGTGCAAAAATCACAAGCATTCTTATACACCAATAACAGACAAACAGGGAGCCAAATCATGAGTGAACTCCCATTCACAATTGCTTCAAAGAGAATAAAATACCTAGGAATCCAACTTACAAGGGGTGTGAAGGACCTCTTCAAGGAGAAACCACCCCATCAAATAGTGTGCTCAATGAAATAAAAGAGGATACAAACAAATGGAAGAACATTCCATGCTCATGGGTAGGAAGAATCAATATCGTGAAAATGGCCATACTGCCCAAGGTAATTTATAGATTCAATGCCATCCCCGTCAAGCTATCAATGACTTCCTTCACAGATTTGGAAAAAACTACTTTAAAGTTCGTATGGAACCAAAAAAGAGCCCACATTGCCAAGTCAATCCTAAGCCAAAAGAACAAAGCTGGAGGCATCACGCTACCTGACTTCAAACTATACTACAAGGCTACAGTAACCAAAACAGCATGGTACTGGTACCAAAACAGAGATATAGACCAATGGAACAGAACAGAGCCCTCAGAAATAATGCCACATATCTACAACTATCTGATCTTTGACAAACCTGACAAAAACAAGAAAAGGGGAAAGGATTCTCTATTTAATAAGTGGTGCTGGGAAAACTGGCTAGCCATATATAGAAAGCTGAAACTGGATCCCTTCCTTACACCTTATACAAAAGTTAATTCAAGATGGATTAAAGACTTAAATGTTAGACCTAAAACCATAAAAACCCTAGAAGAAAACCTAGGCAATACCATTCAGGACATAGGCATGGGAAAGGACTTCATGTCTAAAACACCAAAAGCAATGGCAACAAAAGCCAAAATTGACAAATGGGATCTAATTAAACTAAAGAGCTTCTGCACAGCAAAAGAAACTACCATCAGAGTGAGCAGGCAACCTACAGAATGGGAGAAAATTTTTGCAACCTACTCATCTGACAAAGGGCTAATATCCAGAATCTACAAAGAACTCAAACAAATTTACAAGAAAAAAACCACCCCATCAAATAGTGGGCAAAGGATATGAACAAACACTTTTCAAAAGAAGACATTTATGCAGCCAAAAAACACATGAAAAAATGTTCATCATCACTGGCCATCAGAGACATGCAAATCAAAACCACAATGAGATACCATCTCACACCCGTTAGAATGGCAATCATTAAAAAGTCAGGAAACAACAGGTGCTGGGGAGGATGTGGAGAAATAGGAACACTTTTTCCCTGTTGGTGGGACTGTAAACTAGTTGAACCATTGTGGAAGTCAGTGTGGCGATTCCTCAGGGATCTAGAACTAGAAATACCATTTGACCCAGCCATCCCATTAGTGGGTGTATACCCAAAGGATTATAAATCATGCTGCTATAAAGACACATGCACACGTATGTTTATTGCGGCACTATTCACAATAGCAAAGACTTGGAACCGACCCAAATGTCCAACAATGATAGACTGGATTAAGAAAATGTGGCACATATGCACCATGGAATACTATGCAGCCATAAAAAATGATGAGTTCATGTCCTTTGTAGGGACGTGGATGAAGCTGGAAACCATCATTCTCTGCAAACTATCACAAGGACAAAAAACCAAACACCACATGCTCTCACTCATAGGTGGGAATTGAACAATGAGAACACATGGTCACAGGAAGGGGAACATCACACACCTGGGACTGTTGTGGGGTGGGGGGAGAGGGGTGGGATAGCATTAGGAGATATACCTAATGCTAAATGACGACTTAATGGGTGCAGCACACCAACATGGCACATGTATACATATGTAACAAACCTGCACGTTGTGCACATGTACCCTAAAACTTAAAGTATAATAATAATAAAATTAAAAAAGGAATGTAAATACTTTCTCTTCTATTATTGCTAACTTCAGTCATGCCTAACAATAACTTATTCCATCAGCTTTTTTTTGGTTCCTATTTCCTTGGTGTGTACTTATCCACACTTTTCAAAACTTATGTTTAAATTTTTTTCTTATAAACAAACTCCTGACTTCAGGTGATCTGCCTGCCTTGGTGTCCCAAAGTGCTGGGATTACAGGCATGAGACACAGTGTCCGGACTGTTGCTTTACTTTTATTTTTGCTGATGACATGTTCCTTTGCCAGAAGTCTCTTTTTTCCCTCTCTGGTTGACTTTAAGACTTTATTTTTATCTCTGCCTTCTGTGGTTTCATTCTGATGTATCAAAGTATGCATTTGCTTTTATTTATCTTTTTGAGATATTGGTATACTTTTTCAAGAGGACTCGTCTTTCATTCTAGAAACTCTACATCCATATATTTTTATATTGGCTTTTTATCTCTCTCTTTTTTTTTAATGAAAAAGTAAACTTTAACGTTGAAAATGCAAACTTGGGGAAGACAGAAAAGATCACACACAAGGCTGTCACTTGACACTTGGAAGGTTGCACAGTGGCCGGGCAGAGGCGCTCCTCACTTCCCAGTCGGTTGGCAGCTGGGCAGAGGCGCTCCTCAATTCCCAGATGGTTGGGCGGCTGGGCAGAGGTGCTCCTCACTTCCCAGACAGGGCGGCTGCTGGGCAGAGGCGCTCCTCACTTCCTAGACAGGGCGGCTGCCGGGCAGAGGCGCTCCTCACTTCCCGGACAGGGCAGCGGCCGGGCAGAGGGGCCCCTCACTTCCCAGATAGTTGGGTGGCCGGGCAGAGGGGCTCCTCACTTCCCAGATGGTTGGCGGCTGGGCAGAGGGGCTCCTCACTTCCCAGATGGTTGGCGGCTGAGCAGAGGCGCTTCTCACTTCCCAGACGGCTTTTTCTCTTTCTTTTGGGCTTGGCTATATGTGTGTGTGTGTGTGTGTGTGTGTGTGTGTATGTATCTATGTGCGTGTATATATGTAGGTATATATATACACGTGTGTATGTATATATGTACACGTGTGTGTATATATGCATGTATGTGTATATATACACACACATATATATACACACATACACACACATATATGTATTTTAAGTCATCATTGTATTTTGTTTAGCATTTCTGTGTTTGACGTGGAAAGGGATTCAGCTCAATCTCCATGATATCAGATTATTCATCTCTTAGATTTCACAAATGCAATATTATACTATTTTATCTAGTATTCTCCAAACTATGTTTGTTCTAAACTCATTGGTAAACCATGTAGCTCAGGGGGAAGGAGAAATTTCTGATGCTGTCCCATAGAAGGGACTTATCTCCTGCATTAATTGTCTGAAATTTGCATCTTAGCCCATAAGTCTGACCTGTTCTTTGGTGGTCATGCATCAGTGGTAATGCATTCTTTGGTGGAATAGAGGGATGTGGAGGGAAATAGCCCAGTAAAAGCTAAAACAATCCCTTCAGATATTGAAGGAAAAAAAAAGAACCGTGGAAAAACTATGGTGTAGTTGTCTATCCCCAACTACTGCACCTTTCAGAGATGTTAGGACCTAGCCAAAAATGAGAGAAAGAGTCATATTCCCATTACTAGTGACTATAGAGGCACCTTATGAGTAAGGTTGGATGATTAAAGAACCAGCTTCATGAAACTGTAAGTTATTAACTGTTGCTTTTGCAGATCTTTTGTCACATTGATTTGTGTGTGGTCAGTGCTTAGTATTTATGTTTTGATCACAGAGAGCTGAAGTTAACAAGATTTGATTTGAAATGTCAAGTTGTGGCTTCCTCTGTTTTGTGAGTTTCTTCTGAGAGAAGGCTGCAGTCTACGTACAGGAAGGGTGATTGTCCCTATAATCATGCACACATGTACTTATGGAGCAAGTTATGAGGTTTATATTAGAAGGACCGTGCACGTCATATAAATGGAATAGGCATCCCTAAGTGAAACTTTTTCAGAGAAATGGAAATAGAGCATGCAAGAAAGATGACAAAAAGAAATAAGAAAATAAAATGCTTAGTCAGATTGAGTATGTCACACTCATGTTTAATTTGATTTTCATCTCTCTACTTTATAAGCCATTCCCATTCTGTTGAGGAGTACACACTCCAAAAGATTTGACTGTAGATTTGGCCAAGGTTTGTGTGCTTCAATTCTGGGTAGATGTGTGCACCATTTTCAGTTTCTGACTATCTTTTTTTGGCCTCTTTTGCGGGAGGTATGAGGCACAAGTTTTATCAATGGTTTATTTGGCTAGCACCATATACCATGGCATATGGAAATTCTATTTAGAGACATGGGGAGAAAATGTTTGTTGTTTTACTCACAGACAACTCTGTCTTTCATTTTTATCTCTTTGTAGCTTTCAAGCTCAGGAAAGAAGAGAAATCCATTGAGAACAGTCTGTGAAGGTAAGTGTATTTATTACATGGCCTTGACAAACATTGCCTTTACAACATTGATTTTTCTTTTATTCAGAGATTTAAACACTTGGACTAAAGATACAGCTGACAGGACAACTTCCTTAACCACCTGCTTGTCCTCCCTCTTAGGCAAAAGTGCTGAGCAATAGTTAGCAGAGAGCAGGAGGAAATAAAATGATGTGTTGAGAGTAGACAAATGCAATTGTATGCTTGCTGACTTTTGCTTTCTTCTCAGCAGTTAAGACATTCCAATGGAGCTAAGTTTACTAAGATTAATGCTAGATGGAAAAAGAATGCACTTGTACCACTTCTGGCAAATAGTTAAATAAAACTAGCTGGCCAAATAAAGCATTTAAAATAAAATGCAGAGTGGCACTTCAATTGGGTTGGATGAAATTTATTGCGAAAGTCAGTTGTGCAGTTGCATGGAAGAGCCAGTTTTGTAGAAAGAAAAGAGCCACTGAATTTGGTGTATCTAATTTCATTCCACCCAGTCACTCTGAGCCCTAAGTGAATTACAGGAAATGAACTTCCAAGCTTGAAGCGATGGGAAAAGTACCTACTCGGCCTCTTGTGAAACATTACAATCAAGTTGGTTTTTACATGGAAAAATGTAATTGTTTCCTCTTTGCTAGGTATATTTATGAGCATACCTCTGTACAGCATTGTTCTTTGATTCATTGTTTAATTTCTGTTCTGCATGAAGTATTTTAATTTAAAGAATTCATTCTGGGCAATTATAGGGCTGCAGTTTCATCAAGAGTCTTTGGTGGCCAGGGTGAAATATGCTATAATTTTACATTTGTTTTCATCATAAATTACATTTTTGACACTTTTAGGGTTTTTTTCTGTCATTTTTATTACAGCAATCATAACTATGACCACTTTAGTTAAAGTTGAAAAGCCATTTTGATTTACCTTATACTTTAAGTTCTTCCTAACTTCTTGACAAATCTACTTCTGGGACTGAATTTTTCATGTTTATTTGGAGGGCAAAGAAGAATTTTACAGGGATATTGGAGAAAACCCCTTTTAGATAATCAAAATATGAGTTATAAAAAAAATCCTCTTTTCTTAGGATTTGCTTTGGGGCAACTAAACTCTGGTGCGTGAAAACTGGTTGGCTTGGAATTTTGCCATAATTGTTGAACATCAGTGAAGAAAATACTATGTTAAGCAGTAGATAATTCTTATTTTTGGCCATATAACTACATATCTCTGGAACATTGAGCCACATCTTGGAATAAAGAAATACTTGATAGCTTTTAGAAATAAATGCTCATAAATAATTGGATTTAGTGGTGATGTAGCCATCTTGACAACTTTGTAATCTTTTGGCACAGATATGGTGCTTCCTTTCCTCTTGGGGAATGTTTCCACACAGGCACAGTCCATTTTCTCTATTCTCAGTGAAAATCTTTTGTTGAATTGGTACTCTGGAATCAGACATGTGTTTAGTCATGATTTGGCTTTTACTAGCTATTGGACTGCGGACAACTTATTCACCCTCTTAGAGTCTCAGTTTCCTGATCTGTGAAGTGGGGATAATACTGTTTTTGGCTTCATGTAGTTGTGGAGAATTAAATGAAGTATTCTGTGTCAAGGACTTAGAAGAAGTCCTGGCCCATGATAAGTGCTCAGTAGATGTGAGCTGCCACTGCTCTTATTAATATCATCATCATCATCATCATCATCGGCAGCAGCAGCAGCAACAGCATCCTTATGAATTTATTCATTATACATTTTTATAAGTCTATTCTTTTTAGAAGCTTCAGGATAATATTTCTAAAATAAGCATGTTGCTACCAAAGAAGGGAAAATTTTGCTTGGTCCTTAGGTGTCAAATGAAAAGGTAACTTTCAGGTAATACAGGAAGTGAGGCCTCTGGAAGTGAAAAGTTATTGGCTGAAGTTTTGTAGGTATTAGGAAAACTACCTTCTTTGGTTGTCATCAATTACTAATTAATAGTCTTGAGAAATTAGGAATCTACTGCTAGTTAGCTTCTTCAAGAATTTTTAAAGAAAGCCTTGGTAGTATAGAGGGAACCCCCCACCAACTTTTTTTTTTTCTGTCGTGTGTATGTTTTTCCTTCCTAACAGCACCTTTATTTGTTTTTGAGGTAATTAGGCTAGTGGAACTGTAACCAGGGGCCCTACTCAGGGGCCTGCACCCAGCCTATGGATGGGTGTATGATCACAAGCTTGGCTAAGTAAATGCTCCTTCTTTGGAATTTGATTCTTTAGCTAAAGGATTCTCCCTTGTCCTAGGTGGGCATTCTGATCTGCCAACATGTACTGTGAGACCACTGTTGCCTCCATGTCTGTCTTGGCTAGTCATGGCCTCCAAACCTTATTTTCCATTCTGCCATGGATTGGCTGAGACTCCAATATCCTTCCAATAATTCTTAAATTAGCCAATTGGTTTCTTCTGCTTGCAACTACAGAACCCTAACTGATAGTATAGTCTATTCATTAGTGAGCTAGATTTGGAATAAATATGGTATGTTTGGAGGTTTACAATTAAAATGCCACTCATTACTTTCTTTCATCATGTGTAAGTAGCTCAGTGTTTTGTAGTAGATTACAAAAAGTACAGAGTTCTTTATTAGACTCTCAAAAATGGGTTATTTTGCTGAACTTCCCAGTACTCCTGTGTTTGGTACAGAGGAGTCACTCTTGGCTGCTTCTCTTAGCTCTCAAAGAATGTGTATGTATGTGGGGGTAGAGCTGGAAATGAGAAGAGAAGCAGAGAAGTCATCCCTCCCAATTTCTGGGGCCCTGGTCTCTTTGTGTCATGGGGATTGTGAAGGGACTGAGATTTTCTTCGGTTTACCCCCAGCAACCCCAAACACAACAGGTATATTCTTTAGATATTTGTCTACTTTTCCCTGAATTTTCATTTCTCCTTTGAACACTGTTCTTACCCTACTGAACACCTTCTTTTCAATGATGTGTAAAATGTGATTGAAAACTCAATTACTTGCAGTTCTGGCATTGCTTGTGAAATGGAGAATGAGAATGGAATGGGCAAGTTTTCTCTATTTCCCCTTGTGTCTTATTTGTTGACTACTTCTGTGCTCTGTGCAGTGCCTAGAACAAAACTAGTTAATTTTTTTTAACAGGGATATAAATTTTGCACTCCTACTGTGAATAAATAGCATGACAGTATTATATGGTAGGAAGAGCCTTAGCTGGGGTATTAGGAAACATTCCTTCTCGTTTTGGCTCTGCCATTTGCTAGCTTTGTGACTCTGTGCAAGATTCCTAACTTTCTTTAAGATCTCAGGCTCCTCACCTGTAAAATGAGGATAACTTTTGCCCTGTTTATTGCACAGGGCTGTTTTGAGGATCACATGAAGACAATATATATGAAAGTGCTTAGTAAATTTTAACAAATGCATAACATCAGTGTATTACTATCATGCCATGAATACTTCTTAAACAGATGAAAATTTGAGGGGCTTGTTTTAGGAGGCTGAGTAGGAAAAAGAGACAAATTAAACAACAACAACAACAACCTTGTATAGTGCTTGTGCTGGGTATTCATTTGTGCTTCCAGCTCCTCTCTCTTCTAAACGGCTCTGCACCAAGGGCCTAACCTCTATTGCAGGCATTCCCTGGGCTCCCTTGTTTGCTGGCTTTCTGTTGTATTAGCCAGGGGAAGGAACCGGATGAAGACCTGGGAACATGAGGTTGAAATATTCTTCCCTGCTTTCTTCCCTGCAGCACTGTGGGTTGGCAATGGCTGTATCCCTCTAAGGAAGGCCACAGTTCCTGTTGGGGGCCTCTCTTCAGCAGCTACAGGTCTTTCTACTGTCTGGTAACTGCCTCTTCTCTTTCCCCCTTTGAGTCTGGAGTGTTAATGGAATTTTTGCTAACTCCAGCACACTAGACCATCCCTTAGTGGTCTTCCCTTAACACTGCCTTCACCCCAGGTGAAGATGTCATCTCCTTCCTGCTGTGACCTTGATTGTACAAAGGAACTTTTTACTTTATATATTTTTCCACCATCCTCAGCCCAATTCAGCAAATATCTTTTTAGGATTTAGAGTGTGCCAGGGAAAAAGTAAGTCTTTATCATATACTTTTAAGAAATGGACATTTTGATTGCATAGTTGGAGGTATTATATCATTTTTTTTAAAAGCAAGTTTTGGTAAATTGAAAAGCTTTATAGTAACCTCAGTATATAAAGAAATACCATATTGTACTTATATGCATTACAAATTACCTTTTATATTTTAGTTTTATTTTTATCAAAGCAGTGTATCTACATTGTTTAAATAAAACAGCATTAAAAAGCAAATATTTAAAAACTGCAACATCTATGCCTTCTTTCTACGTCTCTCTGGATTGCTTCCCCAGAATTAGCAACTTTCTATTCTGATATTTCTGGTGTTTACCTCTCTCTTTCTAAATAATGTACTTATATTATTTTTTCCTAATTTATCAATTTTAGCAATAGCTCTCTGATCCTTTCCACTCCTACCGCTTCTGGTCCCCACAGCCTCCTGACATAGTTATATTACAATTTTTATTTAAATCAACAGATAATATTTACATTATCATGATTATGTAATTTTTTTCTGTTGCTAAGCCAAATGGCTTGTTATGTTTTCTTTAATATAAAATTTTTTGTCTTTCTTGGAATTAATATATGCTTTTAAAAAAATTTGCCTACTTTAGGCATCTACCTTATAAGGTAGGTAGTAATAGCATGTCAATTTTATAGGTGGGTCATATTAGTATTTCCATTTTATAGTTGTAGAAATTGAGACTTAAGGCTAAGTATTTTTTCCAAGGTCACATAGCTAATAAGTGTTGGAACTGGGAGAAGACACCAGCCAGTCTGTTCACAGAGCCTGCATTCTTAATCATTATATTACTTACAAATACTGTCACTTCAGTTATCCTGATGGCTACTTAAAAAAAATTCCTGGGTTCTATCTTCAGAGATTCAAAATCAGTGGGGCTGAGAGGGAGAACCAAGAATCTGTATTGTAAAAAGCTCTAGGGGTGATTCCATTGATCAGCAGGTTTGAGAACTTCTGTTCCATATCCTATCATTATGGTAATTACCATCATCACAATCACGATCATCAACATCATTATGATCTTCATCATCATCACCACCACTACCATCGGCAATAACAAATGACTGTCTTGCTCAGTGCTCTCAGTAACTGACTAGAAATCCTGGTGTCTGTTAAAGCAGCTACCTTTTGACTTCGTAGGTGAGATCATCACACTAGTGGGTGATTCAGTAATAATTCATCTGGCCATTTTTCTTTTTCCTTTTTTTGAGAAATGCTTTGGGAGAAATTGTGCCCCATAGAAGTAGACAACTTTATTTTTTTTCGGCTCAGCCGGTTGTTGCTTTATCTGGTACAAAAGCAATGAGAACTTTGTCCCTGTACTTAACTCTGACCTTTAAAGGACTTTTTTTTTTTTTTTTTCTTTTTTCACTGAGAGTTCCCTAAATGACATCTGGGGAAATACAAAGTCCTAGTGAAAGAGAAACTTTGAAGTCTTTGTTCTGTTTGATTTCCACTTCCCCCACTATCACACCCCCCACCAACCACCCCCCTCGCCCCTTGCTTATGGCATTTCTTGTTTATCACGTATGAGAGAAGCAATAAAATTTGGCCTGGGGTTTTCTCATCCCTAGGTGTGAAATTATTTCAGAACTATAATAATAATACTTTGCATTTGTATAGTGCTTTTATTTGAAGATCTAAAAGTGTTCCTTTGGTGTTAATAGAGCTTCCCATCACACTCTGAAGTAGGTAAGTATTATTAGAGGATATTTCCTTCAAGAACATTTTCACTTTACATACCATGTGTGACTTGAAAATGCTTTTGTGTTATTTGGGAATCTCAACTCTTTAAAGTGCCATACATATAAGGCAATTCTTTTATTTATATTCAATCTTCATTAATGCCCAGAACATTGAGGGAAATACAATTCCTCATAAATGAATGTGGCGTTATTTAGAAAGTATTAGAATAAAAGCAGTTTGGTATTGCCTTTTATTGGAATGTTTTGAAAATATTTAATAATGCTCATTAGCTACAGAACTACCTGTTGTACAGTTAGTTTTCCTTTTTTTAAGGTAGCAGGATTTGCAGGAAGGAAAATATTAAATAACTAGTGGTGTCGGGGCTTAGAACCCAATCCTCCAAAGTATGGTACCTTAGCACGCTGAGTACTTTGAACTGAAGGAAATACATTGGAAAGCCCTCAGAACCAAGGTCTTTGTGGCAGTCTCCCATAATCCTGTCTCCTACTTCTCTTCCTCCCCTTAAGCAAGTCATATAAACCAGAATTCCTCTTCCCTAAGGTGGGTCATAGAAACTAGAATTTCTCTTCCCCACAGCAAGCCGTTAAACCTAGAAAAGTCACTCTCTTCCTTCTCCCTTGAAGATCCTCATTCCACAGGGGCCCTGCTCCATACTGGGGAGAAAGAATGTTGCACAGAGAGGCCAAGAAGAATCTGAACAGTCAGGCCTTGCTGATCCCCACCCCCACCCCCACCACCACCAATCTATTTTCTATTTCCAGTAGAACACACCCCTTTTGTTCTACCACATTTCTACACAGCTGTGCATTCTTCACTGAACCTAAGCATAAAAACTATTTTCCTTGAGTCTTTGGGTCTTCATTTCGGAAGGCTGCTATGTTACATAAAACTTTGATTAAATACATTTGTTATGCTTTTCTCTTGCTGACCTGTCTTTTGTTATAGGAGTGTTGGCTGTGACTCTCGTGAGAGGTGAGGAAAGGTATCACACCTTTCCACCCCTACAGTGGGAACTTGGCCTGGTATTGTGCAATCCTTTGGTTGCTCATGATGTGTCAAATCAACTAAAAATACAAACTGAGTGTGCATTCTGATTTAAAGATTTCATTCTGAAAAATTGTTTTGAATGCTGCATGAATTGCAAGCATGCATACATGCATAACTGGTTACTTTTTTTTTCTCTAAATGTTGGGAAGTTCTAAGTGGTGTTTGGAGTGTCTACTCACTTAAGGTCATTGATGCAAAAATGCTGCAGGTTTGTTACAGCACAAAACATTTTTAAAAAGGCCCTCTGAACTTTAGTCCACACTGGTCACCATGAGAGGCTTCTTGTCCACGCGGTGTTGGGTAGTCCTGTTGTATCTGTGCAAAGAAGGCTGGGATTTTCACTGTGGCTTCAAGGCCTTGGTAGTCATTTTCCCAGTATCCCATCACTATCCCGATCAAAAGTCCTGTCACCTCTCTAGAGTTCTGCTAGGAAGCAGGGTGCCAGCGTCCACTACTTTAAGGAACTGCTCCAGCTTCTCTCCAATACCAGGAAAGCCCAGTCCTTACTGTACTCCAACTGCCCACCTAAACAGATCAAAGAACAACACTTTTAAGCAAAACAAAAGAACCCAAATTGTCTTTATTTTGGACCTTTCTGCTGGGATGTAACACATTCCCTTCAATGAATTTAGGCTTGTTTGAAAAAGAAAAGTCTTTAATGGGGACTGGATTTAGGGGATTGGGGGTTGTCTTTTAGCATCTTTTGCGTTTGAATATGCCTGGGAGACAAAGGGAAGAAGGCAAAGTCTTGAAGTTTTTGAGACACGAAAGGGAACAGTATACACAGGAGGGGTAACAAAAAGTCCAAATTGATATTTTAAAATTATGCTGCCCCTAATTCAACACTGAGACAAGGTGATGACTCACCATTTGTGTGGCACTTTATGACTCCCATGGTAAGTGTCGGATGATCACATGATTAATCCTTTTTCTGGCATCTCTGTTGTCTTTTTTTCTGTAGGGAGAATTCACTGAAGACCCATCATCTAAAGATTTTGGGGAATGTGGGTGGAATTATGAATCTCTGCATCATTTTCTCCTGAGTCTTTGCTCGAAGGAGGCCACATAAATTTGCTGCTAATTATGTGAAGATGCATTTATCACTGAAGATGCCTTTGGCTGCAAATAATCAAAAAGTCAACTTGAAATGGTTCAAACAATAGGGGAATTAAAAGAAAAAAGCTCCCTGCCCTCTGCAAGTCTACCTGCTGAGCCCCATGGATGTCATGATTGATGGGAAGGCATTATAGAATCCTGGTTCCAAATATCTGGAATCTAACTGCAATCCACTTTTGCCAAGCAACTGGGGACCCACCAGGGTGCCTTTGATGGTTGTCACTGTGTAGCAGGGAGAGGATTTGAGCACTCAGCTGTTGACAGGTTGCTAAGCACTGTCAATTATTTTGTGAATTGCTCTACCAAGTTACATTTGAAAATCCACCAAATAAAAACCCATCAGAATAAGAAAAATGAATTATCTCAGGGAATAAGACCTCCTGGGAGGGGTGCAATTTCAAATTTTGTTAATCAGTGGCTCAACATTGTTACCAAAGTGCCTATTTCTTGCTCTTTTTCCTCTGCCATCTTCAGTGTGTTGACTTTGTTCTTAAACTGGCTGCCTTCATAGTTCTGAGATGGCTCGTTCCTTTTTGGGAGCCACAGGCAGACATGGTAACATCCACTGGCAAAATAAAATATCTGTTCTTATATGTCCCTTTTTAAAAGTGAGGAACTGTTCCTGTAACCCCTGAGCTGACTTCCCCTTAAGTCTCATTTAGTTGATTGCAGTCCCATGCTCCTTCCTAAATCAGACACTGGCACGTGGAATGGGACTCATCCCTGGTGGCTTAGATTGGTGCTTCCCAACTTTGTTCTTGTTATGGTGCACATAGAAAATACAATTTGGCCAGCATGTTAAGCAATCAAAAGAGGCTGCTCACAGCTGGGGTGGCTGATGTGTGTGTGTAGGGCATGGGTGTGGGGTCTCTGGCTGCTCTGGGTCTGCCCAGCTGCCCTCGGGGCTAAAGGGATATCAGAGCAGCTGTTACCCTTTCCCTGTTTTAAACTAATCAGGTTTTATCTCTTTTCTGGGATAATCTCACCTTCCCTTGAGTACATAGCTTTGTGGAGGGAAGCCACCCTAATAAAACTGGGGCTTATACTAATCAGGATTCTTCAGAGAAACAGAACCAAAGGTTATTTATTGGTTTATTTACTTATTGTGAGGTATTGGCTTATGTGATTCTGGAAGCTGAGAAGTTCCATGATGTGCTGTCTGCAAGCTGGAGACCCAGGAAAGCCGGTGGTGTAATTCAGTCCAAGTCCTAAGGCCTGAGAACCAAGGGAGCCAATGGCATAATCCCAGTCTGAGGGCAGTCAAAGATGAGATCAAGTATCCCAGCTTACACAGTGAAACAGAAACAGGACAAATTTCTCCTTTCTCCTCCTTTTCTTCTGTTCAACAAACTGGATGATGGCCTTCTGTTTAAATGCTAATCTCATCCAGAAACACCCTCACAGACACATCCAGAAATAATATTTAATTTGGGCACCCCATGGCCCAGTTGAGTTGACACACAAAATTAACCAGCACAGGGCTTTACCTGTGAGGTGAAAGAGGGAAATTTCTTTTTTTTATTTTTATTTTTTTATTATACTTTAAGTTTTAGGGTACATGTGCGCAACGTGCAGGTCTGTTACATATGTATACATGTGCCATGTTGGTGTGCTGCACCCATTAAGTCGTCATTTAGCATTAGGTATATCTCCTAATGCAATCCCTCCTCCTTCCCCCGACCCCACAACAGGCCCCGGTGGGTGGTGTTCCCCTTCCTGTGTCCATGTGTTCTCATTGTTCAATTCCCACCTATAAGTGAGAACATGCGGTGTTTGGTTTTTTGTCCTTCGGATAGTTTGCTGAAAATGATGGTTTCCAGCTTCATCCATGTCCCTACAAAGGACGTGAACTCATCATTTTTTATGGCTACATAGTATTCCATGGTGTATATTTGCCACATTTTCTTAATCCAGTCTATCATTGTTGGACATTTGGGTCGGTTCCAAGTCTTTGCTATTGTGAATAGTGCCGCAGTAAACATACATGTGCATGTGTCTTTATAGCAGCATGATTTATAATCCTTTGGGTATATACCCAGTAATGGGATGGTTAGGTCAAATGGTAATTCTAGTTCTAGATCCCTGAGGAATCACTACACTGACTTCCACAACGGTTGAACTAGTTTACAGTCCCACCAACACTGTAAAAGTGTTCCTATTTCTCCACATCCTCTCTAGCACCTGTTGTTTCCTGACTTTTTAATGATTGCCATTCTAACGGGTGTGAGATGGTATCTCATTGTGGTTTTGATTTGCATGTCTCTGATGGCCAGTGATGATGAGCATTTTTTCTTGTGTCTTTTGGCTGCATAAATGTCTTCTTCTGAGAAGTGTCTGTTCATATCCTTCACCCACTATTTGATGGGGTTGTTTTTTTTTTTGTAAATTTGTTTGAGTTCATCGTAGATTCTGGATATTAGCCCTTTGTCAGATGAGTAGATTGCAAAAATTTTCTCCCATTCTGTAGGTTGCCTGCTCACTCTGATGGTAGTTTCTTTTGCTGTGCAGAAGCTCTTTAGTTTAATTAGATCCCATTTGTCAATTTTGGCTTTTGTTGCCATTGCTTTTGGTGTTTTAGACATGAAGTCCTTTCCTATGCCTATGTCCTGAATGGTATTGCCTAGGTTTTCTTCTAGGGTTTTTATGGTTTTAAGTCTAACATTTAAGTTTTTAATCCATCTTGAATTAACTTTTGTATAAGGTGTAAGGAAGGGATCCAGTTTCAGCTTTCTATATATGGCTAGCCAGTTTTCCCAGCACCATTTATTAAATAGAGAATCCTTTCCCCTTTTCTTGTTTTTGTCAGGTTTGTCAAAGATCAGATAGTTGTAGATATGCAGCATTATTTCTGAGGGCTCTGTTCTGTTCCATTGGTCTACATCTCTATTTTGGTACCAGTACCATGCTGTTTTGGTTACTGTAGCCTTGTAGTAGTATAGTTTGAAGTCAGGTAGCCTGATGCCTCCAGCTTTGTTCTTTTGGCTTAGGATTGACTTGGCAATGTGGGCTCTTTTTTGGTTCCATATGAACTTTAAAGTAGTTTTTTCCAATACTGTGAAGGAAGTCATTGGTAGCTTGATGGGGATGGCATTGAATCTATAAATTACCTTGGGCAGTATGACCATTTTCACGATACTGATTCTTCCTATCCATGAGCATGGAATGTTCTTCCATTTGTTTGTATCCTCTTTTATTTCATTGAGCAGTGGTTTGTAGTTCTCCTTGAAGAGGTCCTTCCCATCCCTTGTGAGTTGTATTCCTAGGTATTTTATTGTCTTTGAAGCAATTGTGAATGGGAGTTCACTCATGATTTGGCTCTCTGTCTGTTATTGGTGTATAAGAATGCTTGTGATTTTTGCACATTGATTTTGTATCCTGAGACTTTGCTGAAGTTGCTTATCAGCTTGAGGAGATTTTGGGCTGAGACGATGGGGTTTTCTAGATATACAATCATGTCATCTGCAAACAGGGACAATTTGACTTCCTCTTTTCCTAATTGAATACCCTTTGTTTCCTTCTCCTGCCTGATCGCCCTGGCCAGAACTTCCAACACTGTGTTGAATAGGAGTGGTGAGAGAGGGCATCCCTGTCTTGTGCCAGTTTTCAAAGGGAATGCTTCCAGTTTTTGCCTATTCAGTATGATATTGGCTGTGGGTTTGTCACAGATAGCTCTTATTATTTTGAGACACATCCCATCGATACCTCATTTTTTGAGAGCTTTTAGCATGAAGCGTTGTTGAATTTTGTCAAAGGCCTTTTCTGCATCTGTTGAGATAATCATGTGGTTTTTGTCTTTGGTTTACAGGCTGGATTATGTTTATTGATTTGCATATGTTGAACCAGCCTTGCATCCCCAGGGATGAAACCCACCTGATCGTAGTGCATAAGCTTTTTGATGCGCTGCTGGATTCGGTTTGCCAGTATTTTATTGAGGATTGTTGCATCGATGTTCATCAGGGATATTGGTCTAAAATTCTCTTTTTTTGTTGTGTCTCTGCCAGGCTTTGGTATCAGGATGATGCTGGCCTCATAAAATGAGTTAGGGACGATTCCCTCTTTTTCTATTGATTGGAATAGTTTCAGAAGGAATGGTACCAGCTCCTCCTTGTACCTCTGATAGACTTCGGCTGTGAATCCATCTGGTCCTGGACTTTTCTTGGTTGGTAAGCTATTAATTATTGCCTCAATTTCAGAGTCTGTTATTGGTCTATTCAGAGATTCAACTTCTTTCTGATTTAGTTTGTGAGGTTGTATGTGTCTGGGAATTTATCAAATTCTTCTAGATTTTGTAGTTTATTTGCATAGAGGTGTTTATAGTATTCTTTGATGGTAGTTTGTATTTCCGTGGGATCGGTGGTGATATCCCCTTATCATTTTTTATTGCGTCTATTTGATTCTTCTCTCTTTTCTTCTTTATTAGTCTTGCTAGTGGTCTATCAATTTTGTTGATCTTTTCAAAAAACCAGCTCCTGGATTCATTTATGTTTTGAAGGGTTTTTTGTGTCTCTATGTCCTTCAGTTCTGCTCTGATCTTAGTTATTGCTTGCCTTCTGCTAGCTTTTGAATGTGTTTACTCTTGGTTCTCTAGTTCTTTTAATTGTGATGTTAGGGTGTCAATTTTAGATCTTTCCTGGTTTCTCCTGTGGGCATTTAGTGCTATAAATTTCCCTCTACACACTGCTTTGAACGGATGTCCCAGAGATTCTGGTATGCTGTGTCTTTGTTTTCATTGGTTTCAAAGAACATCTTTGTTTCTGCCTTCATTTCGTGATGTACCTAGTAGTCATTCAGGAGCAGGTTGTTCAGTTTCCATGTAGTTGAGCAGTTTTGAGTGAGTTTCTTAATCCTGATTTCTAGTTTGATTGCACTGTGGTCTGAGAGACAGTTTGTTATAATTTCTGTTCTTTTACATTTGCTGAGGAGTGCTTTACTTCCAACTATGTGGTCAATTTTGGAATAGGTGTGGTGTGGTTCTGAAAAAAATGTATATTCTGTTGATTTGGGATGGAGAGTTCTGTAGATGTCTGTTAGGTCTGCTTAGGTGCAGAGCTGAGTTCAATTCCTGGATATCCTTGTTAACTTTCTGTCTCGTTGATCTGTCTAATGTTGACAGTGGGATGTTAAAGTCTCCCATTATTATTGTGTGGGAGTCTAAGTCTCTTTGTAGGTCTCTAAGGGTTTGCTTTATGAATCTGGGTGCTCCTGTATTGCATGCATATATATTTAGGATAGTTAGCTCTTCTTGTTGAATTCATCCCTTTACCATTATGTAATGGCCTTCTTTGTCAAAGAGGGAAATTTCTGTTTGACAGGCCCTCAGCAGTGTCTGCTGTGTCAATGTTCTTGTCTTTGCATATGTACCTAATCTCCTTTTTGAATCATTAGTTCCTTAGTTCCTTATCAAGAAAAGACTAAGCCTTGCAGATTTCAAGTGCTCAGTGATTATTTGTATATTGAATGAATGAACATGCACTCACCTACATGACTGACTGATGCATTCAATTCTATCTATCTCCTGTAATATGCTAGGAATGTGCTGTGTGAGGTACAAGGAACATGGGTCGGGCAGATGATTTTATGCCCTAGGGAAGGAGACAGATCACAACTAGTAAACCAACAAAGCATATACAATTAAAAGTTATGTAAATCTTCTTTAGGAAACATCAAGAGGCAAAACATAGCAGGCCTCCTCATTTGGAGTGGTCAGAGTTAATGAAGTTTAAGTTAAGATCTGAAAGAAGGACAAGAAGAGGGATTCAGCTTGTAATGAGTAGGGGAAGAGAGTTCAGAGTTCTGAATCTTGCAACTATGTCTTAGGGATAATTTGTTTTCAAGAAACAATGCAAAACAAAGAGTGACAAAAATGATGAAAGGTGAGGCTTCTACAAGGCCACAGGATAGCTTACTCATTTGACAAAAGGTTAGATGGTGAGCTTCCTGAAGCCTTAGGCCAGGAAGTGGTTGACCCTCAAAAACTAACCAGAGTGGGATGGGTAAATGGACAAACATATCTCTCAGCATCTCCATCCTAAAGAGCAGTGGACTGTCTCAGGATCCTCATAGCTTCTCACCTCTTCTGTCTGCAGACTGGCTTCTTTGCATATCCAGCCAGCTATGGCCACCCATGCAACTCCCTGTGCCTCATTCAAGGGGGTGATAGAGACTAACTGTATTCCTGTATTCTCCTTCCTGGGAGAAAGAATCTGAATGGTTTGATGTAGTTCAGGTGCCCACCCTTGCCAGAGTCACCTGTGGCCCAGGGCACAAGGTCTACCTGGTTAGCTGCCATCTTAATTCTACTTAATCTTACTTGGCAGGACTGGGAGAGACTCTCTGGGTGAGTGGAGTACAGGGCAGGCAGCTGGATTAATGCCCCTGTTATTAATAAATGCTGCTTTTCAAGTTCTTCAACTTTAATAACACTGGAAGAGTCCCAGTGATGTAAATAACTTAGTTACCACCTGGTTTATTTTTGAGTACTTATACCTGCTGCAGGGCATTGTGTACAGCAGATGCTTAAGAAGTAGTGATGGTGATAATAACAAAATTGAATGTGAAATACGATGTAGTCCTTTCCTAATGGTGCAGGTTAATTATATTGTTTTAGTGAAAATGCTTCTTTGTTTTGTGGATAAAAATCTTTTTTGTAAGGTTCAGTCTATGTCTTTATTTTTTTCTTTAACTCCTGCATTTTGAGAATCATAGTCTATATATTTAAGTCCCTTTAGAATTACTTTATTACTATTATAAAAGTAATGCATTTGCATTTTAAAATATTTGGAAACCATTTCAGCATAAGAGAAGAAAATAGAAATTGCGTATAATCCTACAGTCCAGAGATGACTCCATGTGACATTTCTGGGTGTTTTTTTCCCAGTTAGTTCCTTACGTAGGCATGTTTTTTAAGAAAATGGCACATACTGCTTTTTCCATTCAACATTATATTGTGAACATTAAGAATTCTCCTACTGCATCCTCATCTCCTGCTGCACTGTGTTCTATTGTGTGGATAGAAGGTACCGAAGTGGATGTACAGATTCGAAAAGCACCTCTGCTGCTGAATGGGATCCTTAGGTTGGGATGGATTGGAATGCTGACCCTGAGGTTTGTGTAGCAGTATAGATACTGCCTGACTGACTTCAGGAAGAGCAGTGTGATTGTGGAATTTGGTCAGAAATTAAGTTCGTATGATAATGATCACTTGTGTCTGTTTGGCCACTGCTTTCCTGAGGATAATTTGAATGAAACTCATTGACTATTTTGCAAGGAGAATGCTCAGCTTGAGCATCCCTGTAAGGAAAATAATCAGTGTCTCCCTCAGTGTTCTGGGAAGCTTCTTTGCTGCTCAGGTCGAGGTGGCCTCTGCAGTCTGTGCTTGCTTCTCCTGATAAAGCAAATTGCAAGCATGCCACATTGCTTTGCTCCAGCTTAACCCTACTCCAGAATGAATCCATAAATGCTACAAAAGGAAAGCTTATGAACATATGCTACACAGAACTTAGAAAATGTCCTGCCTACTTAATCCTTTTCCTACTTCGGGGGGAAAAAGTCTATTTATACTTGAACTGAGAATTGAGGGATCACAAAAATGAAGATTGGATGCCGTGCTAGAAATCACCAGTTGTGTTTTCTCATTTCCCTTAGAGCCACATGTTGATTTTTCAATACAGCTGTGTCAGTGGGGAAATGTGCCGTTCTTTCTAGAGTTCTTAGATTCACTCCTAAGTATGTGAATGTGTCTAACTGCCTTTTGAGGAAATGTGAGATCCCTTGTTTAAACACAGGGTGTTCATTAGAGTGGATTCTGAGGTCTAGAGGCCACCTCTTGAAGTCACTGCCTCTCACCTTCTCCCGTGACTCTACATTTAGATGATTGTAGATGGAGAAGGGCACTTCTCCGCTTGTGTGTTCTTGGACAGATTATTCCACGGAGAGATATGTGGAATCACAATAGATGTGCGCTAGCTCAGAGGGTTGGGAACTTGCCCTGGCACTTAGAATGCATGCTGGCCCTTCTGGTTCAAGATGATTTCCCTGCAAAATAGTTTATCTTTTTCCTTGCTGGCATATTTGTTCACAGACATCCACAGAAGCTGTTCTGGAAAACTTTCTGACCCTGAAGCACCTCAAAAATTTTGATCCCATGCTCCTTGCTGTGAGTCTTCCCACACTGGAGCTCTGGAGGACTCTCTAGCAGGTCAGCTTTGGTTGGCTTCAGCCTCCCCATCTCAAGGAAGTCAGTGCAGTTTTCCTGCCTGTGTCTTATTTAATATATGTCTGTATCTTCTGGCTGTCTTGGAATGGGGGTCTAAGGGGCCATTCAGTTTGACACCGAAGGCACTGTCTGTGTATAGCCAGTCATAATGAATAACTGTAAACATGAGTAGATGCCTGCCCAAAGGGGGTGTTAGCCGAGAGGTGTGTGAATCTGCTTGGAGGGGCAACAGCTGAAATGTCAGAGTAGTTTACTATCTCCTGGGTAGAGACACTGGGGGAATATTCTCTGTCTGAAAAATATTATAGGCATCAGGTTCCAGATTTCTCTTCCTGTGGCTGCACGTGCTCATCTTTCTGATTTAGAAACAAGGGAAGCTCTGTCAGTATTGCAAGTATAGGAGATTCAGACTGAGAAAGAAGTAAAAAATGGAGGGCCCTTCAAAATGGAAATGAACTGTGGTCATCATCAACCCAGGATACATTTGAGAAGGTGCATTTATGAACAACAGTTGCCCATGATGCTTTGCCCATTAATGCCACTGAGACCTGCTAACCTGCTCCATTTTCTTTGTAAACATGAAAAACCCTGATGCTGGCAAACAGGGGAGTCATGAGGACAGCAGAATGAAAGCATGTGGTGTGACATTGTGGACCATTATTCCATTGATATTTGTCGTGGCATTGTGATCTGGTCCAAAAATGTAGCTGGCTTTTTGGCTTTTGATATACTACAGTCACTTTTCTTGAAATCTCTCATTTAATCTTTATCACAATTCATGGGGCAGATATTGTTCTTATATATTTAACAAGTAAGGGAACAGATGTTCAGAGAGGTTAGGTAAGTTGACCAAGATTGCACAGTTTGTAACAAGGAGGCAATTTAAGAGAGAGAGTGCAGCAAATCTTTTGATCAGGCAAGGGAAGAAGAACCTGTCATTTGTCTGAAAAGGCAGCGGGATGCTAATGGATTTGTGCTGTGTTCCCTGGTAACTTTAGATGAGGTTGGGATAATTTGGGGACATACCTTAGGTAAGCAGGTGCTTCTTTCTACAAAGCTGATCTGTTTTCATTCATTCATTCATTCATTCATTCATTCATTCATTCACTTGTGGTTGATTCATTCAGATTCACTTACTCGCTTTTTCTATAAATTGGGCACTTGTTTTGCTGAGAGCTAGGTGTTAAGAGCAATAGAAAGATGATGAGAGAATTGAGAATCTGATTGGAGAGAAGGATACCCAGAGAGAGCTAGAATATAATGACACTCTGTGGCAAGTATGGCAAGAAGCAACAGAAGTCAGGAGCATGTTCCAGGAGTTCTTGGAGTGACCTCTAGGTACTGTGTCTCCCCACATTGGGAATCCCAGTTAGTATTCCAGAAATCTGTATCTCAGCACAGGGACTGGCATTTGTTTTGCACTGTCAGCCACAATGAAGAGACCTATTAACAGCATGTGATTTCTTTGTGATGGATAATTTGTGAGCTCAGATGTGGATGTCTAAAAGAGATGGTGCATAGAAGTAGAAGGGCCTTCAAATCAAACAGTACAGAGGACTTCCTCTATGACACATTCAGGGACAGCCCCAGATATAAATAATCATAAAGTGGGCTACTGTCTGCTCTTTTGTACCCTTACTTCTCATAGCTTGTGACATCCAACCCCACCCCCTATACCCCCTATCCTGAATACATGCTCCTTCAGGATCTCAGGGCCCTGCCTGCCTCTTTTGGTGGTCTCTCAACCTTTAATCTCATTAATAGGACAGGATGGAGGGGTGTTGAGAATTCTATCATTCATTTACTCTCTAGTATGAATTTAAACCAGTTTGTTACAGTATTCCATGTGGTACATGAGATGAGATGAATGAATACATTTTTGGTTAGTCACATGAAATCTTTTCAGTTTCCTTCTATTTATGGCAAGTGATATTGGCTATATACAATATGTATACCAGTGACATTGGATATTTACAGTGGGGATATAAAATTGTCTTCTTCAAAAAGTTAATTTAGACTGGCAAAATTGAGTTGATTTAAAGAGAAATTTTGTATTAATATAGAACACTGGCTCATAGATATTATACAGATCATGAAAGGAGTATGTAAATAACTGAACTTTTGGAACAATTGTGTCATTTTATCTGGTTATGTAGGCATTTCATACTTTAACCATGGAATACGATGTTTTGTATCCTAGTAAGAGAATTTAATTGATCAAGGTGGGGAGAGCATCTCTGAAATCCTCTTCAGAGATGGCCACCTGCCCATGAGGACTGTGATTCACCGATGTTACCCATGACTCATGCCACACCAAGCTTTCTCTTTCAGTTAATGGTTACACTTCAGAAAAAGTGATTTCCCCTTTAGAGTATCCAATTTCACATAACTATGGAGCATGTAGCCCCAGGATCCTTTCTCATTAAATGCTTATGTGGGCATGGACTAATGCTGGTTAGGGTATATAAACCAGACTTTGTATCTCCAGTAGCCAGAAAGAATAGTAACAACCATCTAACCATACACTTATAGAACAGAAATGTAATAGAATAAATAGAATATTTATTTCATGTATGAAAAATAGTACTAGAATCTATTCCTGAACCATTTTTTCTAAGGGATAGGAAAAATTGTCAAAACAGAGATTTTTCTCTGAGAATAGCAATTAGCCTAGGAAAGAGACATGTTACTGCAATTATAAGTGGGCCCTATGTGGCAAGATTCAGGGGCTTGCTAGCATTAGACGACTTGGACTACATGGTAGGTTTTTTTGGTCTTTGGGTCTGTCTTTAGGCGGAGCCAGGAGAGGGAACCCAGGGAATATAAGAGCAGCCTGTGATGCTGGAATTAAATGAAACTTGCTAGTAATCTGGACATGACAGGCCAGGTGACATCCTGGGCTCTCTTCAGCCCTGTGATTCTGGATGATTGTTTTTTTCCCCACCAGTTCCACAATATGTTTGTTTGTGTGCTTACTTCAAGTACCAGAAGGAACACCCATTCTTAAAGGTCTGTTGTATTATATTTTCCTAAATACAGTGGAGGGATATTACTATACAAAGTTAATTTTTCATCCTTCTTGTAGACACAAATATTGATATTTTCACAGTATATATTTGTATATTTATTTGCTATAGCCTCTTGATTGTTGATAATCAAGAGACAGGAAAAATATAATGTTACTATTATTGCCATTATTGGTCATTACTTGCTGGAATTTTATCCAGTTTGGGAGCCAAATTCTTCTTTCCGTTGACAAAGAACAATTAATTGCCTTCAGATAATTTAGGCTTCTCATGTCCCCAATATGTGATTTGTCAAGCTAAGAATATTACTTTAACTTCAGTATGTTTACTTTCCTTGTATTTGGTATGAGTGAGGGAAAATAATCCAAACATTTGAATTCCTTGTCTTTATTTTTTAGTCAAAAAAGCAATGGAGATAAATGTACTTGAAATGCATATATTTAATAAAAATGTTAAATTGATAATTTAAAGGAACTCAGGCCAAAAATGATAACTATCATTAACTGTGCCCCACTCCACATAAAGATTGACTGGTAAAGCAAATCATTAAGCAGTTCCCATGCTCTTTCTATAATTTGGCTAGGTGCTGGGCATATACATATATATCTGTTAACATCATTGATAAGGTCCCTCCCCTATAGTTCTTGTCTAGCTTTAAATAAAAACAGGGCAATTAAATCAATTAATACTTTGCTTGGTAATTTTTTGTGACTGAATCAACTTATTTTTTGAGGTAGCATCAGTTTTATTCAGACAGCTGCACAAACATAACCTCAGTATTTAGTCTTGGAAGATGCACAAAATACATTTCAAGTCTGTGCTCCCTAAACACAAAACTGGAGAAGAGAGACTGAGTTGGTACCCCCATGGTCTTCACATTTCTCATTCATAGAAACTGAAAACAAAACTAGGTCTAACCTACTATTATTTAATTTATCGTTGAGAGGGAAGAAAGGAAAATCTACTTAGCATATTATCTTCTGACTTTCTGTAAAGTGAAATAAACCTAATCAGTACTGATGTTTCTAAAAACGTATCAAGTGTTTACATTTTAAATGCAATTGTTAATGAACTGTTATTATGAAAGTTCACCACATTGCTCTAAATCACTTGCTGAGCCAGCCATCAGAGGCTTACATCCCAGCAAACATTTTCTGGAATTTGCAGGGCACAATTATGATTGACTACAGATCTCCTCACACTTTCATTACAGGAATTAATATAGTGAATTGCTATATAAATTGATGCCGTGAGGGAAAGGCACGCTAAGACGTTTTAACAAGACTGTCAGTAGCTCAATAGTTTGTAAAGTCAAACTTCTCAGTGTTTTCAGAGTGCCCACCCTCTTTCTCAGTGTATCTTTTCTTCTTGGTCTAGTTAGCAAACTGAAAGGGAGAGAATGGTTGTTTTATGTCAATTTTCTGTAGAAGCATAACATGCTATAGGATTTGTATACTTGTAAATCCAAGTTGTACATTTTGATGAATTTTCCCAAAGTCATCATGCCTAAGGAACCAGCATCTAGAATAAGAGGTAGAACATGACCCTCTCATGCCATCTTCCACTCACTACCCTGCTTGCTTCCACTGAGGCTGTCACTATCTTGACTCATCTGAGATTGGTTTTACCATGTTTTTGAATTTGTGTGTGTTTTTGGGTGGTTTTTTTTTTTTTTTTTTTTTTTTTGAGATAGGGTCTTGCACTGTCACCCAGACTGGAGTGCAGTGGCACAATTATAGCTCACAGCAGCCTTGACTTTCTGGGCTCAGGTGATCCTCCCGTCTTAGCCTCCCAAGTAGCTAGGGCCACAGGTATGCACCACCACACCTGGTTAATTTTGTTTTTTATAAGAGACAGAGTCTCATTATGTTTCCCAGGCTGGTCTTGAACCCCTGCCCTCAAGCAATCTTCATACCTTAGCCACCAAAGTGTTGGGATGACAGATGTGAGCCACTGTGCCTGGGCTATTTTTATATAATAAATAGAATCATACGGTATGGGCCTCTTTGTGCGTGGCATATTTTGCTCAACATTGTTTATGAAATTCGGAATGATCTTTTTGTGTTTAAGAAATAATATAGGCTTGGCTGGGTGAGGTGGCTCACGCCTGTAATCCCAGCACTTCGGGAGGCCGAGGTGGGCGGATAACGAGGTTAGGGGATCAAGACCATCCTGGCCAACATGGTGAAACCCTGTCTCTACTAAAAATATAAAAATTAGCCAGGCATGGTGGCGCATGTCTGTAGTCCCAGCTACTTGGGAGGCTAAGGCAGGAGAATTGCTTGAACCAGGAGGCAGAGGCTGCAGTGAGCCAAGATTGCACCACTGCACTCCATCCTGGGCAACAGAGTGAGACTCTGTCTCAAAAAAAAAAAAAAAAAAAAAAAAAAGAAAAAGAAATAAGGTAGGCGTGTGGATGTCAAACAAAATCACATGGTGGACAAATACTTTGGAAACTTTATAGTGCCTTGCAAATCTAGCCATGGCGTGGCTGACTGAGTAGTCTGGGGTGTTTTCATGTGTTTGGGGAAAAAATTGGTGTCATTGAATTATTACTGACTATCAGCCACACCATTTGTATGTGCAAATTTGACAGTGATTTACACCTGATAACTCATTTATATCCTAATAGATAAAATGGTAAGATTTTCAGATACTAGGGTTCCAAAGGTCATCTTAGAAATGTACTCCCTGAGGTTTATTCTTGTACAGGTTAGTGGACAATTTTTTATAATTGACTAATTAAATGGAGGCTAGAGTATATTTGAACCTAAGCCTATATCTTAATGTTTCTACCTTTTTCTATTTAATTGCATTAACTGTGTGAATAATCTATAATTACAACGTTTTTTCTTCAGTGTCACACTATACATAAAATTTGACTTACAGGCCAGACTACATACTAGATTACTATCTTCTGGAAGGCCACATACGTAATGGTTTTCTTGAAAAGAACACCTCTTATCCCCAGTGCCCACCACCTCACCCCATCAAATCCAAAATAACCATCTTCTCAACAACACATTGAAGAGGTTAAGAACATGAGGTGGCATCTGTTGGGTGTGCAAGTGGATTCTTTAGCCTTGATAAGCCTCCCTTCCACCTCTGAAAATGAGGGTGACAGTAGCACCTCTCATCAAAGGCTGTTGGGAGTCCAGTAATACAGAGAATGAAATCCAGTGCCTGGCACAATCTAAACACTCCATAAATGCCGGTTAGTATTGTTATTAGCATTCCCTTTTATAATTACCCCTCTTAACACATAAGGATTTCATGATTAACGTCAAGCAGGTGGTCCTAAGAAGAATTCTTTCTTAAACTTTAAATCAAAACAAAACTTCCTTTGCCATCCTTCAAGTGGCACAGACTCATTTAAACACCATCCAGACCAATGGGATGCATCACTGATAGATTTTTTATTTTTATTTTTACAGAATAAAAAAAAACCCAGAAAGTGGTGTTGTTTTAATGCTGGAGCAAACCTGGTATCATTTTTCAATGTCTGTCTGATGACAATCTGGTTATTAGGTTGTCAGAATTTTTTGACAAAATGTAGTGTTGGACTACCTAATTACATTGCTTCAGAGTCCAGTGGGGCTGCTGATCTGTTTTCTAATAATTTTTGGCCCGGGTTGTTTTGTTAAAGGCAAACGTATCAGTCATGTGAGATAGGTTTGCTTTTTATGTTTACTAGTCTAAACATGAAAAGTCCACTTAGGCCTGCTATTGTGGAGAGCAGTAATAATACACCATTCTTCTCAGGACCCAGATGTCCCATTCATCTGAAAGTTTTAAGTCAGTGGGGAGAAATGTCAAAGAGCCAAAAGTTCTGCAGGTTTTATTTTATTTTATATTTTGGTATTGGAAAATACATAATGAAATCAGCATTCTTAAAAATATACATTTAAAGTAACTTTTTACTACCCCCTCCTCGACCTTTATTTTTTATTTTTAAAGATCAGGAGTTTTTTTATAGACTGAAAACTTGCACGGTGGAGAGTATAAACTAAGAAGTATTTTTACATGCCTTGCCTTCTATCAGGCAGACTCAGGTTTAGTGGAGTTGGAAGCTCATACAATTTGGGAGGTCCTCTTTAAGAAAAAGAGGAAAAGATTGTGAATACAAAATTAGATGCAAAGGTGAGTATTTATTTCAAAATGATTCAGTTAAATGATTTGGTTCTCTTTCTTTTTCTTTTTTCTTTTTCTTTTTTTTTTTTTTGAGACGGAGTCTTACTCTGTCACCCAGGCTGAAGTGCAGGGGCGCAATCTCGGCTCACTGCAAGCTCCGCCTCCCAGGTTCACACCATTCTCCTGCCTCAGCCTCCCAAGTAGCTGGGACTACAGGCGCCCGCCACCATGCCCGGATAATTTATTTTGTATTTTTAGTAGAGACGGGGTTTCACCGTGTTAGCCAGGATGGTCTCGATCTCCTGACCTCGTGATCCGCCCGCCTCGGCCTCCCAAAGTGCTGGGGTTACAGGCGTGAGCCACCGCTCCCGGCCGGTTCCCTTTCTTTCAAGATCTCTTTGCCACAAATGCTTACAGAGAAATGCCTCTTCATGTTTCCTCCCAGCTAGAACACGGACTCCCAAGGACTCTTGGCACTCCGAGGGCCTGTGCAACAGGGACCCTGAAGTTTAAATTTCATCAGCATCATGTCAGTTCTTCTCTGTCTCTTTGAATATGCTGCTGAATCAGTGAGAATATAACTGGTTAGATGACATCTAGAAAGCTGGAGAAGACATTTAGTTGGAATTAGCTGTGAAATTGAGTTTCAGGTTAACCTCGAGGTGGATATTGCAGATTCTTAAGTGAATTGGGAGAATAAAAAAAGCTTTATAAAGTATAAAGCTTTAAAAATGGTTATCAAAAAGTAGAATAATTCCAGGATACATAACTTCTCTGCATAAGTTGTTGCAGTGAAAGATTCATTAGAAAAATGTAACAATAAAAAGAAGAGGTATTGATGTTTTCCAGAAAGCTGTATTTCTTGAGGTGTTTAATTTTTTGTATGTCTCACACAGCAAGTTTCCTGGTGGCAGAACAACATCTAGCCTTGACATGTGGTGTAAATCTTTATGCTGTCTTTGGAATAAAATGATTGCAGCACTTTCATACTATCAGTGGGGCATGAATTGCTGATATGTTATTTGATGGATCCAAGCATATCAGTTGTCTTTGTCACCAAGAGCCTGAGTGGCTCAAACTCTGGAGATAGTTATTCAAGGAAGAGTTTCAGTACTTGGCCATGGGATGAACCACAACCCAGAGAAACCCAAAACCCATGTCAGCCCTTCGATTCTGTATGTTCATCACTTATCTATTTACTTATTGCCACTTTGTTGAATGCTCTGAGATACTAATGTTTGTCAATTATGATTTGCTTATGCAAAGATGAGAAAAGATCTTGGCTACTGCTTTATCTGTCTACTTCCAAGGCATGTCCAAAGCCCACTAGTTTTGGAACTTAGATCAGTTATCCATTGTCTTAGTCTGTTTGTGCTGCTACAGCAAAATACCACAGACTTGGTCATTTGTAAACCACAGAAATTTGTCACAATTTGGAGGCTGAGAAGTCCAAGATCAATGCACCAGTAGGACTGGTGTCTGTTGAGGGCTGCTCTCTGATTCCAAGATGGTGCTTTGCTGCTGCATCCTCTGGAGGGAAGTACACCGTGTCCTCACATGGCAGGAGGGACAGATGGGCAAGAGAGTACTCCTTTTGACCTCAAGCCGGTTTATAAGGGTGCTAATCCCAGTCATGAGAGCCTCGCCCTTATGACTTAATCTCTACCCAAGGGCCACATCTCCCAATACTCTTGCACTGGGGCTTAAGTTTCAACAATTTAATTAATTATTAATTAATTAAATTTAAGTTTGTAAGGGACACCATCATTCAAACCATAGCACCTATGTTGTAAGGTCAAGCTGAGTTGATAGTATATTTCATGTGTTCACTATTTAATGAAGACTTTCCTAGAGCTCAGTCTGGTGACTTTGATGGGGGAGGTGGTCAAGCTGGCATCTGGGTGGAAGATGGATGTTGAAAATGGCAGAAATGGACAAAGGGATTTTAGGAGAGTTTGTGGTGGCCCAGGAGTATATTTTACCTATCTGGTATTTTTTCAGGAGAGAATACAGGTTTAAATTACTTGAACTACTGTTAATTATTTTTGGTTGCTTATTTTTGTTGTTTTTTGTTATTTTTTAAATGTGTGTTTTGTGTGACAGACTGTGAGGTATTCATATGCATTTCTGCTTTTTTTTCCCTTCTGCCACAATAAGAGCATGTAAACCTTAACTTTGTCATGTTCTTTATTCTTTTCTTAATCTTTCATGGGGGTTTCACAGAAGTCCTATTAGGATCCAGGTCTTCTCTTCATTTAACAGATGAGGAAATGCAAACATAGGAAGATGTGCTTTGTGGTTTCCTCGAGATCATTCCATGCCATTCACCATGACTGGAACCCAGCTGACTGACTCCCATCTCTGAAGTTCTAGAAAGGCTGATGAATAGGACAATTTGGATAATGGTACCCTCACAAGCATCCCATTGCAAGTATGTATTGCATAGAATTGCATGGTGACATGTTAATTGCCCATTTAATTTATGTAGCAACAACATTTTCAAGGCGTTTGAAATATCAGAATAGCCTGAGAAATGTGTACAAATAATCTGCTGAAATCAATAAGTGGAAAAGATTTAAAGATATACTAGTGTCTTAACAACAGTTGAAGACACAGCTTGGCTTGGCTATAGCATGTGAAAAATACCTTTCTTACAGAAAATACATGCTGACTCAAGCATTTTCATTTGGAAGTTAACCAACAGTTGGGCTATAAAGATGGAATCGTGAGTACCCCCCCGCCCAGAGTAAACTCTGAATAGATCAAATTTGCCAACGCAGATGAACCATACAGATTTTGAAATCCTTTCCTGATGCTTTATATTTAATGACATGCCTATTTATTTAGAAATTTAAAATGATTATGCTTATTCACATAAATTGTATCTGTAATTAAATGTCTCTTTCCTCAGCATTGCAGTATAATTGTTTTATCATGGTGGTTCTTGGTTTTGAGACTCTGTAAGAATTGTCAGTTGTTGTGTTTACTTTAGACCATAAGCAATGGATGCAGATTTTATATGTAGTGCAAGATCTTGAGTTTCCTAATCAGTTTTTATGTTACTTAAGCAGGATAGAAAGCATAGCCATGTGTAAAAACTGAGTCCATGTACTATAGGGGGAAGATGTATGTTGGTACCTTTCTAACACCTGCAGTTTCCATTATCCCTCTTCTGCACCCAGCCTTTAGTAGTGGGATCCTCCCACACTCCCATCAACCTTAATATGAGTATCATGGGGTCCTTACATAAGTTCCCAATTACTGCAGGTCAAGATTCAATCAAAAGTGTTCTTTTTTCAATTGCAGTTCACTTAAATAAAGTAATCTCACATTCAAAGTCCAGAGTACTGCAGAGGGCATAGAGTGATAACAAACAGGATGACAAGTTAGAAGGGACATGCTGGCTGGGATGACTCAGTAGCTACTGGGCTTTAAGCAAAGAGTAGTGAAGATTGGATATTCAGACTGCTGTTAAGATGTGTGTATAAAGCTAATTCTCCTTAATCTGGCTGGGTGCCCAAACCTCCTGCTGAAAGAATCACTTTTAAGTGTTAAATTTATCCCTCAATTTTCTTTTTTATAATCTAACAGTCTCTTTAGGTTCTCACAAAGTAGAGTGGTACGAAATTTGTATTTTTTTCTATGAAACTTTCTTCCACTGAAAGCTTGTTGGAAAATGAGAACTATGTTTTGCAAATAACCCCCAGAGTTTTGATGGACTGTATACGTATATTCTGTGAAATACAGTGAAATGCTATCCATCAGAGATACCTCACAGTTCATACCACCAAAGACATCAAAAGCATTCTAACAATAATAAATACCACAGGTCTTTAGAAACAACACACACACACATACAATGTGGTTATTTTTAGTTCTTAGGCAAGCACAGTGACTGTCAAATAAATTATCCAGCACATTTTGGAGTGATAGATTAGTAAATTGTCGAATCTCCAAAATATAGCTGTTTGAGTTTTTTAAAAAGAGATTTTTTTTTCTTTTCAGCAGCTCCAATGATAAAATAACAAAAAGAGAAATTTTCATGGTTCCATACACGAAAGATGACAGGGTGGATTATGAACTTGTAGGTTACATCTAGCTGCACATGTATTTTATTTGGTCTGTACAATGTTTTTAAAAAATTAAAATATTAACATTTTTAAATCGAGGTATTTAAAATAAATTTAGCAGCTTCTGACATCCCTGGGAAGACATGGCAACATCTGGCCCTGTCTCCTCCATGGTAGTATTTCCTTGGAGCAGAATAGTTGCTGCCCTGCTTCATTGCAGGTGGAGGGGTAAAGGCTCACTTTGTTTTGGCTAGGCCTGCTTTACTCGTTTGGGATACCTGCCTGCCCCTGCTGGCCGTTCTGACCCCTGACTAAGGAAAACCACCATAGCCTTCTGCAAATGTGTTCACAGCTGAGAGAGGAAGAGGCTTAGTTTGTATTGCAAAGAGAACTGGCATCAGTGGGGGCTCTTGGGGGTTGTGGGGGGGCAGTGAGGAGCATTCTAGGCACATGGATTAAGTTCCAGTGTCAGTGAATTTTAGACACAACTTCTCAGATCTGTAACTCACAGAAAGTGTTTGGACATAGTCATATAACCATCTATGAGGGAAAATGAAGAAGGGATTCCTTTATTATCTTGGTAACTGTATCTTATCTACTTTTTAGGAATTCTTCAATGCTTAGATTCAAATATTGTTTTAATTGGATAATATTATCATATAATTCAAAAGATGTTAAAAGATGCACAGTGGAATATCAGTCTCCTTGCATTTCTGTCCCTCGTGCCTCAGCTCCCCTCTGGGCAGTAACCATTGTGTGTCTTTCTTGTGTGTCATTCCGGAGATGTTCTATGCATATACACACTTATGTCCTTTTCCTTACGTGAATAATAAGTCATTATATATGCTGTGCTGCCCTTGCATTTTTCTCCTTGCATATTTTAAGCTAAGTTTACATTAGAGATCATTGCATCTTGGTACATGAAAAATGACCTTGTTATTTTTGATTTCTTTATATATGCTCTTGCATAGTTGTGTCATGGTTTATTTAACCATTACTGTATTGAGTACATATACTATATATATAATTGAGATTGTTTTCTATCCTCCAGTGATAAAATTCTATGTATTCACAATTTTCTTCTTTCTGCACCCTCTCCTTTTTCCCCATGACTTTGATTTTGCTCACAAAACAAAATGATTGACATGAAACTTTAGATCCACCCCTAGGCAAAAAATGCAGCAACTTTGGTCACAACAAAATTTCTTTTCCCCCCTCCATCTCTATCAGCAAAACCACTACATTTAGTTTCATAAAAAAGAGATGAATAAGGGAATATGCTAACAATTCTGGCAGTAGTTATGCTTTCACACACTTCTGGATCCGTGGTTTTCAAACTTTCATGTACATAAGAATTTCCTGGGGATCTTGGTACAATGTAGATTCAGCAGGTGGGGCCTGAGGGTCTGCATTTATAACAAGTGCCAGGTGATGCCCAGATTGCTGGGTTGGGCCACCACACTTTGAGTAAAAAGACTTGTGGATATTTGTTGCCATTTCATTTTAATGTAGTGAGTGGTGATGTTTAGATTTCACAAATACCTATAATCATCCTGTTTTACAGGCTGGGAGTAGTGAGGTTGGTGGCCAATAGTGGTGTCTTTTGCTTATATGAAAGTGGGATAAATAGTGTATGTTTAGTTTCTGTTTCAGTGTATTTTGTAAAATCCTTGATTTAGGTGTATGATGCACTTTAGTTGGTGTATTTTCAAATTGATATTTTAGCGTATAAATTAAGATTATAGAGATAATGAAAGAGCTTCTGCATAACAAAAGGAACTATCAGCAGACTAAACAGACAACCTACAGAATGGGAGACCATTTTTGCGAACTATGCATTTGACAGAAGTCTAATATCCAGCATCTATAAGGAACTTAACAAATTTACAAGAAAAAAATGAACCCCATAAAAAAGTGGGCAAAGGACTTGAACAGACACTTTTCAAAAGAAGACATACATGCGGCCAACAATCGTGTGCAAAAAAGCTCAACATCACTGATCATTAGAGAAATGCAAATCAAAACTGCAATGAGATACCATCTCACACCAGTCAGAATAGCTACTATTAACAAGCCAAAAAAATAACAGACGCGAGTGAGGTTGTGGAGAAAAAAGAATGTTTATACACCTTTGGTGGGAGTGTAAATTAGTTCAACCATTATGGAAGATAGTGTAGTGATTCCTCAAAGACCTAAAGACAGAAATACCATTTGGCCCAGCAATCTGATAATCCCATTGGTATTTTTTGGGTATATATTACCAATGGGATCTTTTTGGGTATATAATACCAGTGGGATTATGGAAAAATCTTGGCTATATACCTGAAGGAGTATAAATCATTGTATTATAAACACACATGCATGCGTATGTTCATTGCAACACTATTCACAATCGCAAAGACATGGAATCAACCTAAATGCCCATCAATGATAGATTGGGTAAAGAAAATGTGGTACATATACACCATTAAATAATATGCAGCCAAAAAAAGAACAAGATCATGTCCTTTGCAGGAACACAGATGGAGATGGAGGCCATTATCCTTAGCAAACTAACACAGGAACAGAAAACCAAATGCTGCATATTCTCATTTGTAAGTGGGAGCAAAATGATGAGAACACATGGACACATAGAGGGGAACAACACACACTAGGGCCTATTGGAGGGTGAGAGAGAGGAGGGAGAGGATCAGGAAAAATAACTAACGGGTACTAGGCTTAACATGTGGGTAATGAAATAATCTGTACAACAAACCCTCATGACACATGTTTATCTCTGTAACAAGCCTGCATATGTACCCCTGAACTTAAAATAAAAGTTAGAAAAAAGTTACAGAGATAGAAATAACTTTAACTTCTCATTTTATTTTTTTCTTTAAAGAGATTATTTACATATAGATTCATATGGGAATAAAATTTAATTGCAAAATAAAACCAAGGTAGTTTGACCAGGTTGTGGTGACTTAATTATCTCTTTTTACTAGATTGTAAATTCCTTGAGGACAAGAATTATTGAATTGAATTGTCCTTTTATAAATTTGCTATTACCTATGATGAAAATTTTCTCCTTGCCCAAACTTTAATTAGACTCCTCTGAGCCCTCTTCTCAACTAGCGACCTTGGCCCCAGACCTCATTCCTGTATTTGATCTTTCTAGCCTGGCTTTAGCAATAATCTTTTTAAGTGATAGCTGATCACCGTGATGTCTAATCAAGTTTCTCACCCCACCCTTGATGTCTAAGTCATTGGCCTGCCTTTAGCAAGAATCCCATTAGGAATTAATTTAGCGAGAATTCCCTTACTCCTCTTAGTAGTTTTCTACCCACTGAAGCCCTTATCTGCTCTAACACTGGCTATCTATCTTTGTTGTATTTGGAGTTCAACCTGATCTCGCTCCCCTGTCGCAATACTGCTATTGCAATAGTCCTTAATAAAGTCCTCCTTACCATTTTAACACGTCAGAATTATTTTTGTTTAACATTTGTTTCTTGCCTCTCTGCACAATTTTTGTCTTGTATCATTTTAAAAGCAATAAAAGGGAACAAAGAAGTTCACTTCTCATCACATTTCGTTTTTCTATATGAATTAAACTAATTTAATATTACTTCCAACTAAATTCATATTAAAGGTGAATATCACTCAAAATTTAAAGTTTTTAAAGATAGATTTTGAAATAAATCTGAATTCTTACTAACCTGTTGGGTCGTTAAAATATAATTTTCAGTAAAAGGTAAAGTTATGACTCATATAGGTATAAAAATGAACACATGCTAAAGATTTTATTTTACTTACATGATTTGAGAGAACCAGGCAGATGTTATAACTGGCTCAAAGGAAAAGTCAAAATGGCACAAATTTATATGGAATAAGAGTGTTAAGATGAGTTGCAAATCGAGATACAACTTTTTTCCACAGTGGGAAGTCAATTAAAATCACAACCTGTAAGACAGAATTTATATGTATCTATCAGTTATCTACAACTTACAAAGTGGTGCAAAATAGCTCAAAGACATTGTACAAGGCTAGAGTCAGACAGCTGGAAGGAGTGTGTTTATAGATGATGTGTAGGTTTTCGTTGAAAGGTAATAATTTTTTTCCTTCAAGGTGGAGGCCATCTTTGACTTAGGTGTACACCCTAAGTCGGCCATCTTTGACTTAGGTGTACACCCTAAGTATTGACTTAGAATTTACCTTTGAAAAGTACAAAATAACTCACTAATTGGGGATGACCACACACAAGTAAATGGCAAAGACACAGAGATCAATGTACGTGTGCTACAAAACATGGGAAAAACTAGGGACATTTTATAACACATAGCTTCTGGCTTTCAACCTTGTAGCCTGAAGACTGAAAAGAAGAAGAAATACCTTTCCCTGTACTGGCAAATTTGAGCTTCATGGTGTGAGTTAACTATCCGCCCAGGTCAGGCTGTTTGTAAGAATTCATTTTCATAATTGAGCGTATGCACTTGAACCACAAAATATTTAGAGAAGACAACATAGTGGGAAATCAACAAAAGCAGCTTGAAACCGTGCCTTGAACTAAATTCAGAAACCAAGTTGAGCCAGTGAATGCAGGAGTGGAGACATTGTGTGGCCTCCATTCTGAGAGTGCTGGTGGGAACGCAGCATTGCACAAGTTAAGACGTGATAAATCCCTGTCACAAGGTTGACTTAGGTCTTCCTCACTGGGAGACAGGGCCAGAAAAATGAAACCTTCAGGTGAAATTGAGAAAGTTGTGCCTCAGGCAACGGCCATTAGGTTAAATTCTTTCAGGTGCATTTTATAGCCATTCTTTGCATGCTTTTGTCACTCATTTTTGAAGTCACATTTCTGAGAGTGTTTGTTACTTTTATTTCTATAGATCCTTTTCTCTACCTCAGGAGTTAGCAAACTTTTTTTGTAAAGGGCCAGACGGTAAGTATTTTAGGCCTTGGGACCCTACTGATTCTTTCACAACTGCTCAACACCATCTTGTAGTTTGAAAGCAGCCCTAGACAGTAGGTAAATATGGCTGTGTACCAATGAATGACATTTTATTTATTGGTATGGAAATCTGAGTTTTATAAAACTTTCATGTGTCATGAAACGTAATTCTTTTGAATTTTTTCAGTGCTTTTAAAATGTAAAAATCATTCTTAATTTGTGGTGGTATCAAGAGGCTGCTGTCCAAATCTGGCCCCGTGGGCTGTGGTGTGCCAACTCTTGCTTTATAGAATGGATGGGATATAGTTGCTGGATATAGATCAGATTTCTATGTTGTGGTTTTGTCACTTACCAGCTGAGAGATCTTGGACAAATAAGCTCACCTCACTGAAACTGGGTTTCCTTTGTTGTAAAATGTGGATGATCCCTAAATACAGAGTTGTTGTATGGACTGAATAAATTATGCCAAAACTCTGTGCTTGGGCCTTCAAAAACATTGAATAACTGTTTTCTTTCTCCTTGTTCCTTTCCACTTCTTGGTACCTTCTTTTCTTTTCTTTTCCTTTCCTTTCCTTTCCTGTCCTGTCCTTTTCTTTTATTCTCTTTTCTCTTTTCTTTTTCTTTCTTTCTTTCTTTTTTTTTTTTTTTGAGGCACAGTTTCACTCTGCTGCCCAGGCTGGAATGCAGTGGTGCAGTCTCAACTCACTGCAACCTCTGCCTCCCAGGTTCAAGTGATTCTCCTGCCTCAGCCTCCCAAGTATCTGGGACTACAGGCACATGCCCAACTAATTTTTGTATTTTTAGTAGAGACAGAGTTTTGCCATGTTGGCCAGGCTGGTCTCGAACTCCTGACCTCAATTGATCTGCCCGCCTCAGCCTCCCTAAGTGTTGGGATTACAGGCATGAGCCACAGCACCCAGCCCCATATTTCTTTTAATGTCTCTATATGCAAGTTTTTGGCAGTAGCTGTTTCATTTTGTTATTAATTGAATTTTTATAAATGGCATCCAACTTTTATATTTATATTAAATATAGTATAAATTATATTTAATAGGGATATAAATATAAAATGTATTTGTATTAGGAAAGTGCTCAAGAAAAATCTTGTATCAAATTCTCATGTTAAAGTAGATAATCCATTTCTAAAACACCCATTCTGTCAACTCATATTTCCACTTACTGGATTTTCACATTAGACTTTCTGTGTCAAGATATGCTTGTTTGTTTTTTTATCTAAAGAGTGAGAAGTGGACCTTGGACCACCCTGTCTGGAGTCATTCCCTGGGCTTCTCCAGCCCCTGAAGAATATGTGAGTGACTACTTTATCATTTTACCTGTAGAGGCTTTGCAATGGCACTTACTGTAACCTGTGGCTATTTTCTTTTATTTGTTGATTTTTTTATTGCCAGACTCCCTCACACTTCCAGGATGGAAAGCACCACACCTGTCTTACTTAAGACACCACACCTGTGTGCCCAGTGCCTCACATAGTGCCTAGCAATGAGTAGGTGCTTTATGAATACTCAGTGCTAGAATGAATGGACAACATTTATGAAAGTGACTGTATTTTAGAAGCAGGAAAGATGGTCTGCAGTTTTCTGTGTTACAAGTGGATATTTGGAAAGTTAGTTTTTAGAAAGATTGGGGTTGAACAGATTTGAGTTAATCTTAAACTGTATGTATTAAAAATCAAACAAACATACAGGAGAAGGGACTAATTATTGCTAATAAGGAAGGTGTTAAAAAAAATACAGCCTGCTTCTGTAAATGTGAGGTTTCTAAGTAGAGACAATAAGAAGAACCACATTCCAGGATCCAAGAAGAACTCTAAAGAATGTCAGGTCTATTTGATTCTACAGTGTGTCTGGTGAGTGTTTGTTTCCTTGGCAAGGTGGTATAATGAAAACAGAAGTATAGACAAGGAGGAGTAGAGAAAAAAGCACTAGGTTTGGAATCAAAATACCTGGATTCAAGTCTGGCTCTTCAGATGACTGTGAGGACTGGCAATGTGACTTTGGGCAAGTCCACTAACTTCTCTGAATTAAATAACTACTCTCAGGTTGTTTGTGAAGATCAGATAGCATGTGTGCTAAGTGCTTGTGTAACCTCTTAAATTCTGTACCCATCTAAGTTAGTATATTTTAGTATAAATGACTGACAAAAAATGGTGGCATCAGCTAGAAGACAGTAATGGTGCACAAATTTGGATTCCTCCTGCCCAATTCCTAAGAGCCCTATGCACGCTTTGCTGATGTATGAGGCAAAAGGACAGTAGTTTCTTCCAACCCTGGGTTCCAGGCCTTAAGAATCTAGACAAGGTGATGGTAAAGGTGATGATGGTGCTGCTGCTGCTGCTACTGACATGAATGATAAATTCAATAGCAGCTATTATTTCATTAGTATCCATTCTTTGTCAACCAATTTTCTCTCTCTCTTTCTTTCTTTCTTTTTTTTTTTTTCCAAAGTCTCACTCTTGTCACCCAGGCTGGAGTACAATGGCTCGATCTCGGCTCACTGCAACCTCTGCCTCCTGGGTTCAAGAGATTCTCCTGCCTTAGTCTCCCAAGTAGCTGGCATTACAGGCATGCACCACCACACCCAGCTAATTTTTGTATTTTTAGTAGAGACAGAGATTCGCCATGTTGGCCAGGCTGGTCTTGAACTGCTGACCTTGGGTGATCTGTCGCCTCAGCCTCTCAAAGTGCTGGGATTACAGGTATGAGCCACTGTGCCCCACCTGTCAGTCAATTTTCTAGGCAATTTATAGACATTACTCGAAATTTTTTGAACAGGCAAAAAACAAGTAACTCTATTAAAAGATGGGCAAAAGACATGAACAGACACTTCTCAAAAGAAGACATACAAGTGGCCAACAAACATATGAGAAAATGCTCGTCATCACTAATCATCAGAGAAATGCAAATCAAAACCACAGTGAGATACCATCTCACACTGTCATAATGGCTATTATTAAAAAGTTTAAAAACAACACATGTTGGTGAGGCTGTGGGGAAAAAGGATGCTTATACACTGTTGTTGAGAATGTAAATTAGGTCAGCCACTGTGGAAAGCAGTTTGGAGATTTCTTTAAGAACTCAAAACAGGACTACTATTCAACCTAGCAATCACATTACTGAGGATATATCCAAAAGAAAACAAATCATTTTATCAAAAAGACACATGCATGTATATGTTCATGCAGCACTATTCACAATAGCAAAGACATGGAATGAACCTAGGTGCCTATGAATGGTGGATTGGATATAGAAAATGTGGTACATATATACCATGGAATACTATACAGTCATAAAAAAGAGCAAAAGCATGTCCTTTGTGGCAACATGGATGCAACTGGAGGCCGTTATCCTAAGTGCATTAACGCAGGAACAGAAAACCAAATGTTCTTACTTATAAATGGGAGCTAAATGTTGGGTACTTATAGACATAAAGATGGCAACAATTGATACTGGGGACTACTAGAGGAGTGAGGGAGGGAGGGAAGCAGGGGTTGAAAAGCTAACTGTTGAGTACTATTCTCAGTACCTGGATGACAGGATCGTTTGTACTCCAAACCTCAGCATCATACAATATACTCAGGTAACAAACTTGCCTATATACCCCCTGATTCTAAAATAAAAGTTGAAACCAAAAAAAAAAATTTCTTACCACATTTCTGTAGGATAGTTTTTGTTGTTGTTATCCCCATTTTTCCTCATGAGTAAACTCAGGCTTAGAGAACTTAAATAACTTGCTCAGTGTTTCACAGCTATTTACAATGGAGTCTGGTGATTCCATCTTTGTTGAGGCCCATCTTTGTCCTATGCCAATGAGTCTCTAACAAGCATCACTTTCACCTGAAGGGATTGTTAATACCTAGATGGCTGGGCCCTCTTCCAGAGTTTCTGATTTCATAAGTAGGTCTGGGATGAGGCCTGAGAATTTCCAAGAGGTACTGCTGGTCTGGGAACCACACTTTGAGAAGCCTTCTTCTATACCATGCTTTTTGTGCTTTGCCTTTGTTCAGGTTCAAAATATCCAGAAATCCTATGTTCTTTTGGATATTAGGACTCTTTGGAGAAGGTGAGAGGACTTTCAGAGACTTGACATTTTTATCTAGGTCTTTTCTAGAATCTGGAATACCATTGGACCTTGTAATAGGTGATCGATCTCCGTGGTTTTTCAAATCAGTAACACTTACATCAAATACAGTCTCTCCTTTTCCTTCTCCTTTGGTCAGCTTTGGTCTAGATCTGTTTTTCTGATTTATAATAGGAATATTCATAGCCCAAATTGTTCACTGATCCATGGATCTGCTGTGTTGCTGATGTATGCAACTGCAAGGGAGAAGAAAATATTTTTCTCTTCCATTGCTAGGTTAATGGCTGAGGCCCCTATAACAAAAGAAAGATTAATAAGAGAAAGGGACATAAATTTATTTAGTGTAAGTTTTATGTGACATGGAGAAAGGAAGACTCAAAGAAACAGGGAAACTTGTATATTTTTATGCTAACTTTGATGAAGAGTAGACAGTTGTGTAGAAGTATGATTGGACATAGGGGGTGTGATCTAATGGTAATAAACTGGGGGGAACTTAGCAAGCCTTCTTGTTCAGATTTTTCTCTTTATCTCTGTGCCTTCAGAGATAATGACATTCCTTTCCTCCAGGCATAGGAAGAGTACCTCTTGAATAAGGCCTATGACCCACTTTAGAGGAAGGCTGGAGATTTCTTTTATGGCCTGCTTCAGGGGAAAAGTGTGGGAGAAGGTCAGAGAAACTTTCCTGCTTCCACTGTTTCATCAAATGCCAACATGCCATATTTTGGGGTAGTGTGTCAAGAACCCCATTACAACAAATATTGTTTCAGCCTTCTGTGTGCCAGACACCTAACTGGGTGCAATGGTATGTAAAACCGGATATGGTCCCTACCATCAGGGAGCATTATTCTAGTGAGGAAAAGAGACATTAGTCAGAAGATCCAGATAGGTAAATGTCAATGGTGTTAAGTGCAAGAACTGTAACCGGGAGATCTAAACTTCTTGGCAGAGAGGAGGGGTAGTTAGGCAATGCTTGTTTATGGAGGCTATAATTGTGCCCAAATCTGAGTGAAGATTAGGAATTAACTAGGTCCAGAAGCTGGAGTGGGGAGGAGGGAAGAACATTCCAGGCTGGGAAATGGCATGTGCAGAGAGTGTGAGAGACAGGAGTATGGCACAGTCCCACAACTGAAGTCTCGAAATTGATAGCCTTAGTCCAAGATCTATACATGTATTAAAGAATAATTCTCAATAAAAAGGTGAAATCATGACTCTCATACTGATATAAAATGAAAACATGTTAAAGATTAGGTCAACTTATAATGAGAGAACCAGTCAAATCTTATAACTAGTCTAAAGAGAATCCAAAAAGCCCAGACATTTATATATCAGGAATACTGAAAAGAATGTTACAAATGGAGGCAAAACTGGCTTCTGAGGGTGGGATAGGGGGATTAATTGAACCTCCAGAGAACAGAACATAATTTGCTTGCCTATAGGCAAGAATTATTTTGCATTGTTATCATTTATCTATAATTTACAGAGTTGAAAATTAGTTCTCATAGAATCAGAATCTGATAATATGGTAATTGGGAAATGGGCTCCTTTATATTCTAGATGAAGCATAGTTTTATATTGAAGCACAATTTTTTTCCTGCAAGTGCTTGAATCATAATATATGTTTATGGTTTAGAGCTAGTTGGATTTGGTTTTAAGCGCTTGATAGCATAGATGTTACCCCAAGAAATATGGGGTGGAATTTACTGCTAAACCATTTATACACTACCTTGAGTATGATCCACCATGTTGAGTAAAATATCCAGCTGGCCATACCTTGGTACTTCCCTTTAAACACAAGTTTAACAGATGGCCTGTGACTACCTTCTTCCTTCTCCTGGTAGGAAGCAAGAAAAAAACCTGAGAAGAAGCAATCAGAAAGTCGGACTAGAACTTGGCTTTCATTCAGGAGCCCCTCTTAGAACAAAGAGGGGCTTTCCAGTGAATCTGAAAACCAAAGTGGTTTGCCAAGGTGAGGTCTGCCACAGACTCCAGAGGGTTTACAACAGAGAAAAAATTTCTTCAAGTGTGTCAGGTAGAGTCTTAACTAAAAGAAGGATAATCATTTGGTCAATTAACAGGATGACTGGTGCTGGTGAGTTTTAATTGATGATTTGCTTTGTTGAAATGTCAAACCAGCGTTGACAGGTACTGCAACTCTTTAATTGGCACTCTCACTCAGGAGTCATGTGTTAAACACTTCCCTAATACTTGAGAGAATCAAAAAATCATCGCCTTTTTTCTCTAGTAAACTGGATGTGTTCAGTGTAGACACCTTGTTTTCCGTATCAGGTTCGTATTGTACAAGGAGACAGAATTAGAATGGCACTTTTAATTCCATTTGTAGCAAGTTAGAGTTCCAAATGGCAATTTCACGACTGTTTGATAAAAAATGTCACTAGTTTTGATTGAGTTGTGTTATTAACCTCTAGCTAGAGAGTCTTTTTATTTTTATTTTTATTTTGTTGATTTAGTGCAAATGTGTCTGACTTCTCAGTAATGCATGCTGTCTCTTGTTTCTGCTAGAGAACTCTGGCCAGTAGAATAATGCATTTCATTGGCTGGTTCAGTGCAAAGACTTTAAATAAAGAAATGGCAAGATAAGTAAGTTACCTATAGGCGATAGCAGTGCTGATGTTTTTTCTTCTCCAAATGTAGTAAAAGATATTAAAACTGTCTCTTAAAAATAGCAATTTGTGGCTGGGTGCGGCGGTTCATGCCTGTAATCCCAGCACTTTGGGAGGCCAAGGTGGGCGGATCACGAAATCAGGAGATCGAGACCATCCTGGCTAACATGGTAAAACCCCCGTCTCTACTAAAAATACGAAAAATGAGCCAGGCGTGGTGGCACGCACCTGTAGTCCCAGCTACCTGGGAGGCTGAGGCAAGAGAATCACTTGGACCTGGAGGTTTCAGTGAGCCGAGATTGCGCCACTGCACTGCAGCCTGGGCAACAGAGCGAGCTTCCATCTAAAAAAAAAAGACGAAAAAACAGCAATTTGTTTTCTTCTGCTCTAATCACGGGTGAAAGTGCTTTGAAATCTGTATTTTTTTTTTTTTTTAACTGTGGATGATTTAGTTAAAAGGAAAAAGTAAAAAAATAAAAAATAAAAAATCCCAACCCAGCAAAAGCAGACTTACTGTTTGCTAAATCAGGCCTCTAATAGTAAACAGCTCAAAAAGCCTTCCATAATATTTATGAACAATTTCTCAATTTTATACCCAGATATTTCTATTACACTCTGCAAAGGAGATAATCTGGGCTGAACAAAAGAGAAGAACCTTTTTTAGATTGAATAGACTGGACAATTCAGTAGCAAAGTGCGTGATTACCAATCTTTCAAGCAAAGCTTTTATGTAAGGCAACTTTATAACTTCATCCATTCCAAAGAGAAATGCATTAAAGACCATAGGGAAAATAAAAGGCAAAAGAGAAATGTAGAGAAATAGCCCATTCTTTACATCTCTATAGCCACTTGTTTCATGGCTATCCTCACTGAGTTAACCCAATTTAAAGCCACAGTGTAACTTTAAAAAAAGGCATTTCTCTGTTCCGCATGGTAGTCAGTCTGCACAAATAATGAGTGGACATGACTACCATTATTTTTCTTCCCTCTATTGTTTTAAGATATACTTATCTCTTCCACTGTATGTTCCTGTGTTTTATTGCATGGGAAAAGGTAATAAGTGTCATCAATAACAGCCATCTTAACATGCTGCAGGAACTGTCAAGTAACAGTGATTATTGTAAAAAACGAGCTTTCTAATTTCCTTGTGGCTTACAGAGTAATCTAAGTGAAAATTTCCAATGTCCTATCTTTACAAAGAAACAAATACATTTATTTTTTCCTCTAATGGAGGAACTTAGGTACATGATTCCTACTTGATGGTAGATCATGGCACGTTTTTCAAAGCTTGGGTCTCTCACCATTGCCTCAGAATCACATGAGGCACTTGTAAAAAGTGCAGATATCTGGGTTCTATTCCAGAGTGATGAAATCTGATTCTTGGCGCTAAGGAGGTGGGGGTGGGAGTGTTGGAGAGGAATGTGTAGTTTTCTCAAATTCTCCAGCTAAATTATTAGCACATTTGAAGTCTGAATATTGCTTTATGGGAATGAAAAACCTGGTGATTGTAATAAACTGTTGAATGTGATATAGAAAGAAAATATGCAGTAGTTGTGGCAGATGTTGTATATTCTTTATCTTATCCTTTCCTTCATTCCCCAGTGTCAAAAACTCAAGGCACAGTCTTTTCAACTTGGCATCAAAGTTCTCAGGAACCGATCCTCACAGAAAGAGGCATGTGCACATAGACATCACATTTTGCACATGATTTCAGGGGGCTGATGACCCCAAAGAGCCTGACTTAAGAAAAGGAATTCTATAGATGAAAAACAAATGCTGAATTGTTTTTGGAAAAAACAAATTGGAAAATGAGAACTAGTAAATTTGAGTTAAGTTGGTATCCTACTGCTAACTCCAAGCCAAAACAAACAAACCAAAAATTGAAATATTACTCTAATCACAGACTTCATATTATAGACAGAAGAAATCAAGTCTTAAATTGTGTACAAGTATTGAGAATTAGCAAAGTAAACATTTAATAATATTAAATTAATTCATCCCCTTGAAATCCATCCATGGACTTTGATGGCTGCTCCTTGTATCCAGGAACTTTTCAACTAATGGGATTATTTTAAGGGGAGGGGGATGTGAAGACACCAAGAGGGCAAGGAAGAAACATGGCATGTGTATCCAGGCCGCTCCTACAGTTGAATCTTCTGTGCGCTGAACGAAGATGCACATCTGAGGTGTGGGTGGGGTTGAAATGCAGCTTGTGTATCCTATTGTGGGACTTTGTCTCTGCAGGGAGGGGAACTTTTATAATTTGCCTTTTATTTATAGATTGTATCAAACACACACCTAACATATTCTACCTATTTTCATCCATGAGACAGGCTAAGTTCCTGAATGTTCTCTCTCATTGGATAAAAAACTCCATGGATACCAGATAGAAAATGTTAGACCTATTGATCTCAAATAGCATTACTTTAGATCATATGGGAGGTGACCACAATTATTTTTAAATTATTTATTAGAATAAACTACAAGTCAGGACTGCACCAAAGCTAGAGAGAAATTAAGTATTTGTTAGAATAAGCTATTTTTTCCCCATTAATGGTAACAATTTAATAGTGGGCAATCACATTTCAGTCTAAAAAAATTAGCAGCAGTGCTGGATTTGGTCTAATATCATGGGACTTTTCCCAGTCTACATGTAAATCATCCCACCTTTGTTGCAGCAGTGGAGAAGGGCTTGTCACTAGATCTTCTAATGGACTGCTAGAGTTTAATTATATGTTGTTTTATGGTGTCTGGCAATGTGATTCCCCTCCCTGACATAGTTTATGAGCTTTTTAAAAATAAAGATCATCTGACTTTGTGTTCTCATTTGCTAAAAAGCATTCATTCTTTTGGTTCTTGTAGATCCTATTGCTGTAGTGAACTTGGACCTGCTGTTGTTATTTTGTAAAAATGTCCTCAAAATCAAATGTCACTGAATATAAAGACAGTTCTAATTAATTAATGCAATGGAAAAGGTAAAAGGAGGGAGCATGTGAGGACTCTGCTAGGTGCTCTGGCCTTTCTGTCAGAGATGAAACCATATTCGTAATGTGAAGTAGGGGTGCAAGGACTGCCTCCATTAAAGAGCAAGAGATGAAATGCCCATGTGAGTGCAATGGTGTACATTTAGTTAGACAAATCTCCCTTTAATTTACAGCTTCCTAGAAAGAGTTATATTCTGCTTCTGGTTGCCTGTGGTTTTATTTGGTTACCAATTATGGAAGCTAGTAGTGTTTCAGGAAGCCCTCTGAAAGGTGTGCATAGACAATAAATCCTGTGCCTTGCTAGACGTATTGATGGTTCTGTTGATGAGAGGTTGCACAAAGTCAATAGTTGATTCTACTGCGTGGTGACATTTGCATTTAATAAAAAGTCTTGTTTATTGTAGCTTCTGTATAAACACAACTGGCACCTACTGTGTCACAGTGGAAAATGCTAAGTGGAAAAGAAAATGTATGGCTGAGAAGGAAACGTAAATATGAATGATTATTATTATTTTTTGTTTGTTTTAAAATAATTTGGACCTCAGGTCACAGAGGTAGATTAATTATAATTTCGGTTCATGACTCACTGTCATCCATGGTAAATTCTGTTTTATTTTATAATATTTATTTCATAATATAACAGGCATAAAGCCAACAAGAAAACATTACCAATAACTTACAAATTTGTGACCCCTTTTATCCCATCTCTACCTCTTCGTAAGAGGTAACCAACTACTAACCTCATGTTCAACATTCCCTGTCCTTTTTAATTTTAAGTTTTATATATACTCCTATCAATAGCCATTCAGTTAAATATTTAAATTTTCTTCTATGAATGGTGCTGCTATGAATGTTCTTATACACATTTCCTGGTACATATGTGAGAAAGTAAAAAATGGCTCTACTGGCAACTAGAATATAAATACTCAGAACAAGGCATAAACAAAGCCATTCTGTGACCCTACAAATGACTAAACACCCCTCTCTTCTGACTATCACTGTCTTTCTCAGAGTGATTGCTGCTTCTGGGCAAACTTCAGTTTGTTTCAATTCCCCAAACCCTAGAGGAAGCCACTGATAATTCCCCTTTACTAAGATGCTCCCAAGGTTCCTCTGGGGTACTTTCTCCTTTGCTACAGTAAGGTGAACCACTTAACTTTGACTACCAGGGTGTTCCTGGTGGCCTTTCACTGATGGAGTTTGACACATGTGCTCAAGTTTCTCTTGGGTATTAATATATACTTAGAAGTGAATTTGCAGGATGGTAGGTTATATGAAAACGCAAAGCTTATAATCTTTGAAAATCTTGCCAATCCCCATTCAAGTGTGTCTCATCACATCTTACTTTCATCCACCATGAAAAAATAATCTACTTGACCCATTTCTGTGCATACATTAAATGTGCAAGACAATCTGTATATATATATATAGATGTATCCCTTACAGCATATGGACAACTCACTTCTTTTCTTTAAAGGAATATATGTTTATTCTCTCTGTTGTCATATGGTATTTTCAGTAGTTGAATATGCTTAGCAAAATTTCTTTTATGTTTAGTCTGTGGTTTATATTTTTTTAAAAATTCAGGTGAAGAATCATATCCATGAGGTTTTCTTTAATTATAGCTGCCTTTTCATTTTTGAGTGACCCAAAACAGTGGTTTTCAAAACTTTAGTAGGCATGTAAGAATCATCTCAAGAGTCTGTATTTGCAGGAGAATCTCTAGAGGATTGTAAGGTGGAAAGAGGGTCCTATAATGTGATACAAATAGATGAATTAGTCACCAGTGTCAAGAGGAAAGCCCCCTTGCAGAGTCATGCTTTGTCACACCTAGAAGATGAAGCATTGGCATGATGTTGCTAATTACAGAAAGATGTTAATGAAGTGGATATTAAATGAACTGGGACACAGTCTAGATTATACCATAAGTGAGTGGTATTTGGTGAATGAATGAGTGTAATGCAAGGGAAATTATATAAACTGTACCTCTTAAACTTGGAGGAGGGGTATGGTATTTTCTTGAATCTATTTAAAATTTTAAATGTATACCATGTGTACCATGCTAGGTATACATGGCAAAGCAAACAGATAAAATTCCTGTCTCAGGGATTTTGGGTTCTTGGTGGAGAGATAGACCACAAACAAATGATTTCAACATTATTTAGGGACCATTTCGATAAATGTTATGAAGAGGAAGTTCAGGGTGCTATGAGAGTGGGTAACCGGGGCCTCCCCTAGTTTGGCATCTCCCCAAGGTCACCAATGTTTCTGTGAAAAAGTGAGGTTTAAGTAGACTTAAAGAAAGGTAGGTAAATGAGTTAGGGGTTCCAAGACCATTACCAGGTTCAGTGATTTGCTAGGAGTACTCACAGGACTCAACATATAGTTGTACTTGCAGCCATGATTTATTACAGCAGGATAAAAAGCAAAATTAGCAAAGGGAAATGGTGTATGGGGTGAACTTCAGAGGAGACTTGATGCAAGGTTCTGAGAGACCTCTTTGAGTGGAATCACATAGGACATGCCTAATTCCTTCAGCAATGAGTTGTGACAACACATGTGAAATGTTGTCCAACAGGGAAGCTTGTTAGGGCATCAGCACCCAAGGCTTTTACTGGGAGCTGGTCACGTAGATACTCTCTGGCTAGCACATGCCAACATTTTAGACTCCCAGAAGGAAAGCAGGCATTTAACATTTCATTATTTGAATAAACAGTTTGGGCACAGTGAGCCACTCTTATCAGTTCTGGGAATGATAGTAACCTTCCCAAATCCATGTTCCCAGATGCCAGCCAAGAGTCAGCTTTGCAAGCAGGTCTATTTCTCTTATGTCTCTTTTATCATCATAAAGTGAAGTTTGTAGATATTACCTACCTACCTGCAAACTTTTTTAAATTCTAAAGATAGCAACCTCAGGCCTTCTATGGTAACTCTTTTCTGCACAGCATAATCACTGACAAAAGTAGGAATAAAGTAGCATGCTGTCTTGCTTTAAAATATTTCAACAAAGAAAAAAAGGAGAAGATGAATGAAGCAAATGTGGGAAAATCTTGATCGTTGTTGAACCTGGGTGGATAGGTACTTGGAGCTTCATTATACTTGTCTCTCATTTTATTTGAAAACTTTTATAATAAAAAGGAAAAAAAAAGAAACAACAAAGAATAGTAGGTGTTGACTAGGCATGGAGAGGGCTAGAGTTTGTTTATTTCAGTTCTATTTGATTCAGTTTAATTAAAAAAATTAATTTACCTACTTCAGTTTAATTCAATCAATTATTATTCAGCATATTTTTTTTAGGGCTGTAGCAAAGTCCTGTGAAAGTTACAAAGGTCAGCACCACATTGAATCTCTGTGTCTGTGGGCTCATCCATGAAATGGGTGTGCTCATAAGTTCCCCTCTCTTATGAGGGGACTTTGAATATCCAAAGAATTGTCGGAAAGTGAAAGAAACCAGCTGCTCCAAGTTTCATTAGCAGCCATGAATGTTATAATAAATGTAGATTGCTGCCTTGGGGAGGCATGAGATTCTCTTACTGGCTTGGAAGAATATTCAATGAGGCAGAACCTTCCTGAAGAGAGCGGAAATGATGGCAGGGATATTGCCTGGGAGTATTGCCTTTGGCAGTGGCTTGGCAGGGGAAGAGGGCCTGTCAGGTCGTCCCTTTGAGGGGGTGAGATGATGTGAACTAGCTTTTATTTAAAAGGGAATAGATAAGCTATTGAATTGGAGCGCATCAGAGGGCTTTATTTGAAAATGCTTTCAAAAGCTGTTTTGACAAGAACAGGGAGGAGGCAGTGGTATCATTAAATAAGCTGGCAACTTTTGTAACCAGCTTTTTGGTTTTCCACCTCAAGGGAGAGTCAATAAACTTTGATTCCCAGCATTAATGTAATTATTTTGATTTTTCTGGCTCATTCCAGGGAAGGCTGCAGAGTTGCAATATCAGATGGCCAAAAGCAATTCAGAAATCCCATGTCCCCAAGGACACGCGCTGCCGTTCAGAAGTAGCGGGAGAGGGGGTGGACTAAATCATTTCCTCTGATCTTGTTAGTGTTGAGAATATTTTAGGGGGTAGCAAATGCATTGCAGGTCTAATACCAGAAGGCTACTGCAGGCAGAAGGAAAAAAAGTAACAAAATTTCTCTGTTTTTCCTTTAAATATGATTTCCTCTTTATATATTTTTAAAATTGTTTTATGAGGGGTTTTTCCCTCCTTTCTGATTCTGCAGTTTCTTCCTTCTACATTATCATGTTGTCTGTCATCCAGGGATTCTTCCTGATACTGCCCCTGGCAGCTGTAATATACTTAATGTCAATTGTTACTCCGGTAATATGTTCGGTTCATTTAGTGTAAATGGTCCTATCATTCTGGGAGGTTTCCCTGGGCCAAGTGAGAAATGGCTTTCATGAATATCCAGGTTTGCATGGCTAGAGGAATCTGCCACGTGTGAGCCTGGTGATTATTTTTTCTTTCTAGAAAATATACTGTATTTAATTTTTAAAATGCCAGCTGATTTGGGGTTTTTTAAGACAATGGGCAGTTGTGGAAAGAATAGAGCAGTTGAAATTTCCTAAAGATGGGAGCAGAGGCACAGAATGTATTCATCTTGAAGAGTTAAACTTTGATGTGAGGAGATATACATAGTTGCAAAATGTGTTTTTTTCCCTTGTCCCCTAAGAAATAAAATTAAAAGGTGATATGTATGTGTTTACATAGTTCATTTTTAAAAAAAAAATATCAAGACTTGCTAACAATAATTTAAGGCTGGGCCCCTCTTACTGTAAATTGTAAACATACCTTGAGGCCTGGGCTGTGGACATTGGCTATAAATCACCATTTTCATAATAACAGCAACAACCTGGCCATGGCTTTCAGAATGCTGTGAACATTGTCTTCTGTAAGCAAACTTCCACTTACAAGTTTTAGGCCTCTGATATTAGAAGGTCTGCATTCCTTACTCAGGTATATCTTTACCTGAGAATGGATTTTTGATTTTATTTTCTCCAGTGACCTTGTCAATTTGGGCTCCATCTATATCACCAAAATGATCTGTCATGTCACTCAAAGACAAAAAGTGAATAAAGCCCAAGTCATTAGATGTTTAGCAGTTTGAGGCCAAAGAAATCTGGCAATTTTGACTTTTTCCAACTGGGTGTTCACTATCATCAGTCATTTGTTTAGTGTCTACACACTCTTTTCTACCCTTTAAAAATTGTATTTCCTCTATTTAAAGAATCATGGATTTTCCATATTTTAATGTTTCTGAAGCAATATCTTGCAATTGATATGCTCACTTAGCATCTATTTCTTCATGTTGTCAGCCAAGCTATCATTAAGCCAACTATTTTTCAATTTATGGCAACTTAGATTTCAGGAGATGTTATCTCTCAAATTCCTCTTCCTTTCTTCATCTCTGCTGCTATCACTTGAACTTGGACCACCATTGTCTTTTTTTTTTTTTTTTTTTTTTGAGATGGACTCTTGCTCTGGCACCCAGGCTGGAGTACAGTAGCGTGATCTTGGCTCACTGCACCCTCAGCCTCCCAGGTTCAAGCAATTCACCTGCCTCAGCTTCCTGAGTAGTTGGGACTACAGGTGTGTGCCACCACGCCCGGCTGATTTTTTGTATTTTTAGTAGAGATGGGGTTTCACCATGTTAGCCAGGATGGTCTCGATCTCCTGACCTTGTGATCCTCCCGTCTCAGCCTCCCAAAGTGCTGGGATTACAGGTGTGAGCCACCGCACCCAGCCCCACCATTGTCTTTTAATTAAACATTTGGAAAAGTTGGCTAACTCGTCTACCCACAGCCATCTTTCCTACCTCCAATCCATTTCTCATATAGATGCCATACTGATCGTATAAAACACAGCTATGATCTTCTCATTCCTCTGTTTGAAGTCCTTTCATGGCTTTTCATTGCTTTTAAGACAAAGACCTGAATAATTACAGTGGTTTGTAGGACTTTGCCTGACCAAGCCCTTGCTTTCTCATCTCATCTCTAGCTCGACCTCTTTCTCCAACCTCCATGCTAATAGGTCAGAGCACCCTAACTTCAGTCATTCAGAGGCCATGTATTTACCATATTCATGTCCTATTTGTACCAACACTTACTATAAAAAAAAAAAGCTTATTTTTGCTTATATTTAAGTTAATTGTAAAAGGAAATTGTTTTGCCACCTTAAATGGAAACTACTGTTCTTCTAATATGTATTTCAAAACACTTGAATCTATTAAAATTAAAAAGTTAGCCTTTTTATCAGCAAAAGTTCAGCTGCATGCTTCCAGTGGTTCACTTACCACTTTTTGGCAACCAGTTCTGTAGCTGAAGCTCTCTGCTCTGTTATCTCTGAGGATTCTTCTACCTTCAAGGGTTTGGCCTCTTTTTCTATCTCCCTGATCTCCTTTCCCTTCACTTAGCTAACTCTTACCCATTCTTTAAGTTTCAGCCTAAACAGTCTCTGCCCCAAATTAGATTCCAGTCAACTGTTTAATCCCATCAGATTAACTGCCCTCTTTTGAACTTTATAGAAATTACCTACCCACCCATATACTTAAAAAAATGGTATGATGGTTAACTACAATATAAAGGAGAAAGAAAAGGGAAGTGGCTTACAATAAGCTAAGTATTCCAATGTAAAGGCTTGGTCACAACTCTACTTGAAGACATAATGAATTAATCAAATGCTTATATCTACTTGATATGAGTGAAATTGGATTTAAGAAAAGAATATCAGTCGGGGAGTGGTGGTTTATGCCTATAATCCCAGTACTTTGGGAGGCTGAGGTGGGCGGGTTTTATTTTCTCCTCACAGTTGAGGTCAGGAGCTCGAGACCAGCCTGGCCAACACGGTAAAAACCCGTCTCTACTGAAAATACAAAAATCAGTCGAGCTTGGCCACATGTGCCTGTAATCCCAGCTATGGCTAAAGCAGGAGAATCACTTGAACCCAGGAGGGAGAGGTTGCAATGAGCCGAGATCACGTCACTGCACTCCAGCCTGGGTGGCAGAGTGAGACTCCATCTCAAAAAAAAAAGAAAAGAAAAGAATATCACAAGCTATTCTGTGAAATGAGTACAAGAAATGAAAGATGAGAGGGATACTAGAATAAAAGCTAACCTTCAGATACATATTAATAGTAATATACATGATGAGAAAAAGAGAAAAAAGAGAAAAAGAGGGAAATAACCTTAGTTGAAGTAGAGCTAACATGCTAAGATAAATAATGCAGTTTTGAGGTAGAGAACATAGGCAAGTATGCCATTCCTGGAAATGAGTGGGACTTACTTAAAAGGGTAGCTGCAGAGTCATTCCCTATATTATGAAAAGGGACTGAGTGGTGTTGAAGAATCACAGGAAGAATACCTCTAATCTTGAAATCCTGTGTTATGTTGATGTGTACATTTGGTCTCTAGTTCTTAAAAAGCACTTCGGTAGGTAGGCCACAGGGAATAGGGAATGGATTGGAAAAAGAAACAGTAATATAAGAAACCATAAAGAAGTTGTGTGGGAGACCTCTAGGGACAGTTTCACTGTAAGACTGAGAAACAAGAAGCAAATCCAAAGTAAGTAAATAATTTTAATCAGTAATTTTCACAGTGTAGATTTCTCATCATTGTGCTACAGATTTTTTTAAAGGTATATACTGTGGCAGTAAAATGAAATATAAAAAAAAATGCTTTCCATGAATGCAATTTGGTGGTATCCTTGACTTTCATGTCCCATGGCCAATTTAATAATATTTGGTGCTAGGCCTATTTCTCTCTTATGTATTTGCATTTGACAGATAAGAATGCAAACTAATACAGTTGTGTTATATTGGTAGACTGGGTACCAAAAGCCCCATTGCTGTCGGTGATGGGATTTTCTGAAACAGTGAACAACTGGTAAAGTGTTGAACAAAACAAAATACATTATTCCTTCAGTTTAAATGCTAGTTGCATTTCTGAAAAATTCAGTGAAAATTAAAAATGTGCAAAAGATACTTTAAGCTATTATGTAAAATAGATAATAATATATATGTTTTTTTACCTAAGTGAATGTCTGGTGGAACATTTGAAAGTTATGAGGGATACAGGATCATTTTTCATCATGTGGGCCTGTCCTACATAAGAACATTTGGTGGCCCTGTTGCCCCTCAGAAAATACGAGTTAAATGGCTGGGCATGGTGGCTCACACCTGTAATCCTAGCACTTTGGGAGGCTGAGGTGGGAGGATCACTTGAGCTCGGGAGGAGGTAGAGACCAGACCAGCCTGGGCAATATAGGGAGACTCCATCTCTTAAAAAAGAAGGAACATAGAGAGCTCCTCACATTTCCAAAAAAAATCTCTCTAGGGGACAATAAAAACCCCATTGATCACTACCATGTAAAAGCCTCTCAGTGGGCTCTGTATCTTCGTTCACATTTAGCACACTTGTAGTAACTTCTTCTTTGGCTGTCTTCTCTGACAGTTTGAAGGTTCCATGAGTCCAAGGAAAGTTGTACTCATTTATCATTATATCTCTCTGCCTGGGACAGTGCCAAACATATGGAAGATTTTCAACAATTACTTGTTGAATGAAGGAAAGGACAGGGGCAGTGCCTTAGGCTCCATTTATAGGTACTTTGGTAAATTAACTGGAGAGGGTTGGAGGTGGCACTTGACTAGTGTACCCATGCATCTGAGTTTGCTCAGGATAGCCCTAGTTTTTACCAGTTGTCTCTGCATCTTGTCCAGTTTAGCATTTTTTTATATATACATTTTTTTGAGATAGGGTCACAGGCTGCAGTGCAGTGGCACAATCATGGCCCTTTGCAGCCTCTAACTCCTGGACTCAAGCAATCCTCCCCCATCAGCCTCCCGAGTTGCTGAGACTACAGGTGCGCACCACCACATCTGGCTAATATTTTTGTATTTTTTATAGAGACAAGGTCTCACTATGTTGCCGAGGCTGGTCTCAAACTGCTGGGCTCAAGCCATCCTCCCACCTGTGCCTCCCAAAATGATGGGATTACAGGTGTGAGTCATGGCACCTGGCTCAGTTTAGCATTTTTTAAAAATAAAAATAATTTTACTTTGGGAAATCATTTTAGAATAGGACTGTATTTCAACTGTCAACCAGTAAAATAAAACAAATATTTCAGTCAACAGGTGGATATTTTAAAAATTAAATTATTTTTAATAATATAAATAAAACAATTTTTATTTATTAAACTTATTCACTTTTATTTATTACTTTTATTTAATTTTATTACCCTGCTTCAGTCTCAGAAGTGTCTCATTTTGGATAATAAATTATTTGTAGTCACCCTAGGCATGATCCTTAGCAACATATCAGAAGGTTGTCCTTGTCATTGTCCCCAAAGAAAACCCTTCTCTTCTTTTCCCCTGGCATGGGGTAGATGTCATCGAAATACCATCTATTACTCTGCCATCCACTGGTCCAATTTCAATGGTTTCACACTTCTCTGAATGTTTTCTGTGACTGGAGATGACCTTTCAGCCCTGAAATATTTGCCTCTTATTTGAGAGGTTTACTTTTAGTTTCATCAATTAGTTTTCTTTCTCTACTATACTTTCAGTTAAACATAAGTTTTAATTGTTAAAACTAACAGATTGAGAGTGTTTCTATGGAAAACTTTATGCCTTTGAAAATCTTTCCATTGTGGCATGAAGATGCAGAAGCAGCAGTCCCCACTGGGGCGTATAACTTCTTTCTTTTCTTTTGAACTCTTCATCTAGGAGTATGAGATTTTACAAATTTATGCTCTGAATTTTGTTCATTACCTTTTCCTTAGATTGAAACCAATAAGTTGTGAATTTTTTAATATATTGTTAACTTAAAATAAAATAACCATAAAAGGAAATACTAGACCTTGCTTTAAAGTTAAAAACTGTATGTCGTATATTTTCCCTTGTGTTAATTCAAGAGAAATTACTGCATATGCTCATGAAAAAGACATTTACAAGAATGTTCATGGAAGCTTTTATTTATAATAGCCAAGTACTTGAGAAAATCCAAATGTCTATCCTTAGACATCATTGTAAACAAATTGTGACATAGTCATACAATGAGATGGTACTCACCAACAAAAAGGAACAAACAACAAATATATACAACATGGATGCATCTTGAAAGCATTATGTTGCCAAAAGAAGCCACAAACAAAAGAATGCACACTGTATGCTTCCATTTATATAAAATTCAATAGCTGACAAAAGGAATCAATGATACTAGAAGCCAGAAAAATAGGGAGCTAGGAGACTATTGCTAGAAAGGATCAGGAGGTAATTTTCTGGAAATAACTGCATACTTTGTTTTAGGTGGAAGATTCTTGAGTTTAGACATATGAAGATACCATGGAGCCATATACTTAAGATTTGTGTATTTTGCTATATGTAAGTTATCCCTCTAAATATACCATAGAGAGAAAAGAATTCATATAGAATTTCTTTTTCATTAAAAGATGATGTGTGTTTGTTTCAAACATTAATAAAAATTAAAAGAAAATAAATCATCGATAGTCTCATCACATAAATAATTTTCTTCCAGTCTTTTGTCTGGGCATAGTTTTTTGTTTTTTTTAAACTTTTCTCCCTTCTATCCTTCTTTCTATATGTATTTAACTGGACTTTTGAATCCTGGAATAATTCTTTCTGAAGTTAAAATAAGAAGTTCATTTTCGAAGTTACATTTATGATGGATTGCCTTCACATTAAAACATTTATCATGAATATACTGGCCAAATGATAATGTCAATTATAGCTAGAAAGAACTTGGGATTTGTTTATAGTTTTTTCCAACGGTAAAAAAGGAACTGGCTTTCCTGTAAATGAATAAGTTGCCATGATTCTCCCTAAATCTTTACTTCATTTATTTTTCTGCTCCCTGATCTCATATTGTATTTTCATACAGGGTTGCCACTGTAGGGGAATCATTTTAAACCCATGGATGTAACTATTATTTTTTATATTTTCATACATTTATAAGTCTTCTATAAATCTTGATCGAATTTTTTTTGTTATCTTCGGGGAATAGCCATGAAGGTCTCAATACTGGGAAATTTGGGGATATCACGCAGCCTGACAATTCATCACACACTGTTCTTAAAATTCATATTGCAGCATATTAAAATTGGATCCCAAGATCCCTTGCAGAAGAGCCTTGGCACTCTGACTCACCTTATAGTGAGCCAATATGACAGAAAAATACATCATTTTTTTCTACCGTCAAAGGAAACAAGTATGAAAATGGAAAAGACGTGTAGTCTAAAACAAAGCAACATAATTTGCAGTGTGAGTTGCCTAATGTATTATATAGTTATTATCTCGCTTAAGCTCCTTAGGTAATATAACTGCTAATATTAAAAATCTGTTTTGTTTTGTCGCCTCAACAGAACGTTTTGCCTTGAGACTTAATTAATACATTTCTGTCTTAGGCATGTATTTTAGACATACTGAGTGTACCCTTAAATAACCTTCAGGAACAATACTCATTTCTGCACTGTTTTGAGAGGTAGAAAACAACAACAAAAAGAACTTGATACTCTATGTTCTCTCTGTAACCAGAAGAGAATTTTGTTGGAAGCATCTTTATTAGAGGCAGCTGTCAGTATGGGATTTATTTCCACTGGGTGGAAACAAAAGGTGCTACAGAGGAATGTACGTAAAGATAGCACCCACGAGGCATTTGGATAAATAAAAGTAGGCAATATTAATGATGCTCATTAGCAGATGTCACTGTTGGGGATGAAGTAAATTCCACACCAAAGTGTTTCATATATTACACTTTTCAAAACTGTCAACTTTTTGACTTTGATGCATGTCCATGTGAATAGTTTTAATAAGTTCCTACAGTAGTTTCTTTGCATATACCCTGAGGAATTCTGTGGAATTGCTGGCAGCAATATCACAAAGACAGTTTTTTGCCTAATGATTGGTGCTTCACTTGCAAATGTGAAGGCTCAGATCATTACATTCCTACTTATTCATGGTGCAAATATTTGTCTAAGAATTAGTTAAAAAATATTGTATGACCAAGCAGATTCTGTAGTTTAAAGCAATCTTCTAAGGGCTGTTGCCTGTATAACTAACAGAATTACGTATGCATAAAACTGCTTTTACTGTAGAAGCCAAAATGCAGAATAATAGCTTGTCAAACTGTCATTTGCAAGTGAGATCATAGATTTTATAGTCCAAATTAGGTTGTGTTCTTTTCCTTTTTGTCAGGTCATATTCTAATAACCATATTGTGCACTAAACCCTGTGATTATCCCAACACTTGACAGATGGTAGGCTGTTAATTTGTATGTAAGAGACAGTGATTGCCAGAGCCCTAATAGTATTCAGCAAAATATGAAATGTCAAAATCCACTTTTGGTTCCATTTTGCTTGATTTCATTTTAGCAAGGTAATGCTAGGCAGAAGAGTTTCAGTAGCTCAGCATATGTTTCATTTTACTACTCTGTATGGTTTTACTAACCACTAGAAATAGAAAGGATTAAGAAAGAAGTAATTTGTTTTATGTCATGCTTTCCCGTTTCCTGTGGAGAGTGATCATCAGTCTGAAGGGTTAATTGAAGGGACTGAATGAGAGCTGAGGGCAGACAGGATTTAATTGCTCAATATTGAGGATAATTGTGGTACAGTAGTAGCATACGCTGATGTTTATAGGTATGATGGGGACAAAATAATTTAAAAGTTTAAGTTAAAAGTGCACAGGCAAATTCACTAAAAAACTATTGAAACTACTAAACGAGTTCAGCAATGTGGCAAGATACAAGATCAATATACAAAAATAAATCTTATTTCTATATACTAGCAATGAACAGTCTGGAAAAGAGATTAAGAAAACAATCTTATTTATAATAGCAGCAAAAAATAAAATATCTAAGAATAAACTTAACAGAAGTATAAGATGTGAAAACTAGAAAGTAGTTGAAAGATATTAAAGAATAAATAAATGGAAAGATATGCCATGTTATTGGATCAGAAAACTTAACATTTTTAAGATTGCAATACTGGCCAAAATAATTTATGTATTTAATGGAATCCCTTTAAAAATCCCAGCTGTTTTTTTATTTTTTCCCCAGAAAGTGACAAGCTGATCCTAAATTGCATGTGGAACTGCAAATATCCAGAATAGCCAAAACAATCTTGAAAAAGAAGAAAGAAGTTTGAAGACTCACACTTACTGGTTTCAAAACTTACTACAAAGCTATAGCAATTAAGGCTGTGTGGTACTAACAAAAAAGGTAGATCAATAGAATAGACATAAACCCTCACATTTATGGTCAATTGATTTTTAACTAGAGAACACAGACAATTCAATAGGAGAAACATTAGTCTTTTCAATAAATGTTGTTGGGACAACTGGGTATATCTACATGCAAAGAATGAATTAGGACTTGTACCTCACACCATACACAACAATTAGCTCAATATGAATCATAGACCTACATTTAAAAGGTAACAGTATAAAACCCCTTGGCAAAACCATATGAGTTAATCTTTGTGATCTTGGGTTAGGTTTCTTAGATACAATATCAGAAGCACAGGTGACAAAATTTAAAAAATAGATAATTTAGACTTTGTCAAAACTTAAAACTTTTGTGTGTCAAATGGCACCATCACAAAAGTAAAAAGATATACCCAAAGATGGGAGAAAATTTTGCATCTGTTGATGGACTAGTATCTAGACTATATTAAGAACTTCTGCAACTCAACTGTAAAACAACAAATAACACAACTTAAAAATGTGCGAAGTATCTGAATAGGCATTTTCCCAAAGAAGATATACAAATGGTTAATAGCACATGAAAAGAAGCTTAGTATCACTCATTACTAGGGAAGTCAAATTAGATCAAACCAAAACCACAATGAGATACCGCTTCATTCACACTAGAATGGCTAAAATAGAAAAGACAATAACAAGCGTTGGTTAGGATAAGGAGAAATTAAAACCCTCATATGTTTTGGTGGGATTGTAGGATGGTGCAACCACTTGGGGAAAAAGTTTGACAGTTCTGCAAAATGTTAAACATAGAGTTACCATATAACCCAGCGATTCTATACCTTCCTAGGTATGTACCCAAGAGAATTAAAAACATATCCACACAAAAACTTGTACATGAGTGTTCATAGTAGCATTATTCATAATTGCCAAAAAGTGGAAACAGTTCAAATATCTATCTACAATGAATGGATAAACAAAAATGGTATATTCCTATAATGGAATGTTATTTGGCCATAATTGGTAATGAAGTGCTGAAACATGTTACAATGTGAATGAACCTTGAAAACATTATGTTAAGTGAAAGAAGCTAGTCTCAAAAGGACACATACTGTATGATTCCATTTATGTGACATTTCCAACAGAGGCAAATCCATATGCATAGTAGATTAGTGGATTAATAGGACTGCAGGGGTAGGGGGGAAATTGGAGTGACTGCTAATGCACATGGGCTTTCTTTTTGGGATGATGAAATGTTATAAAATTGATTGTGTTCTTGGTTGCACAACTCTGAATATACTAAAAATGAATGAATCGTATAGTTTAAATGCGTGAATTTTGTGGTTTGTGAAATGTATCTAAATAAAGCTATAAAAAAAAGCACATTGGCAATAGAATAGTAAAGGTAATTCATTTATTATGTTAGCATGACAATAATTGCGTGGACTGTCAATATTACACTACTTAGAGACAAAAGAATGCAATTTTTCACTTTAAAACTCCAAAAACAGATCTGTAGTTTTGTTTGTTTGTTTGTCTGTTTTAGACAGAGTCTTGCTCTATCACCCAGTCTGGAGTGTGGTGGCACAATCTCAGCACACTGCAACCTCTGCCTCCTGGGTTCAAGCAATTCTCCTGTCTCAGCCTCCCAAGTAGCTGGGACTACAGGCGCCTGCCACCATGCCCGGCTAATTTTTGTATTTTTAGTAGAGATGGGGTTTCACCGTATTGGTCAGGCTGGTCTTGAACTCCTGACCTCAGGTGATCCACCCGCCTTGGCCTCCCAAAGTGTTAGGATTACAGGCGTGAGCCACTGTGCCCAGCCAGAAAATTTTTTTTAGATATTAATTTTCTTGACACATCTGAATGCTAAATAACGACAAGACCAAGGCTAGTCAAAGGCCGGTCAAAAACTTTCCTCTGCAGCACCATAACTGTTTAGAAATGCCAAATGACCAGTGGTTTTCCAATAGTGTAAGCAACTATCTCTCAAAAACAATCGTGTAACACAAAACACATAATATGCATGCACTCTAAATATTATATGCTATGTATATTATAATGTATTATACATACATATAAACATACACTATACATAAACATTAGAAACTTGTACCAAGCTGTACTCATGACTGTTTTTTTCTTTCCCAGTAATCCTTCCTAAGGATTATGTCACTATCTTATTTTTCCCTGTTAATTGGTTGGATGATTTCTGTTGTAAAACATTTCTTTTAAATAAAATGAAATGGTGATATCATGTATTATTGTAATTTAAAAAGCAGTTGGTATCTTTTCCCTCAAACTTGTATCTTCACAATTTGTAAGGCTGTTACTAATTTTGTCATATTGTGGTAAGGGAAGGGTAACATTCCATGCGAGTAAGAAACAAATATGAAATTTACTAAAGATAAAAAAAAAATACCTGGTAAAGAAACACAATTTTAAAATACACTGTAAGGTATATATTAATGATCTTCACTAAGATAGTGAAAAAAAGCTTTAAGTCTACCTTTTTAAAGGATTTTGTAGGTTAATATTTTGCCCTTTCTTTCTTTCTATGTGTCAGACTTCTAGCTTTTCCCCTAAAATATGGTCATTACAGGCTAACAGCCTAATTTTAAATATTAACAGGTACTCCTGATACGTTTGAATTGCCCTTTTTGATAATGGCGTGGCTTAAGAGGTCCTAATGAAAAATGTTAATGTACAGATAATTTGTGGAATAATTTTTTATTAAATATTATAACAATTATTTTTTCTTTTTCTATGTCATTTTTGTAATGATCACTTTTAATGGTTGCATGGGTTTCCATCCTATTGTTATGCCATGAGGTAGCAAAGCACACTGAATTTTAGACATGAGCTGGAGCACTTCCAGCCCACTCATTTAAAAGAGGAGGTAAGGTGATCACAGCAGGTTAGCAGTCTAAAGTAGAACCCTGGTATCTTTTTCCCATGTCAGTGATTAGAGTCACATTCAAATACATCATTGACTTGATTTATTTTGCGTGCAGTTCTCAGCAGCACTTCTGTAGTACAAAATGATGCATAAATCACATTGTTCTTAGATATTGGGAGAAAAAAGATAAAAGATGGAATTTAATACCAAAGCTTACTTTTGACTCAGCAGACCAAAGTTTTAGTCCCTGGGAAAAAAGGGAATCAGAGGAGAAAGCAACCTGGTATTTTCTATACTTAAGAGTGAAACCAAAATGGGAAAAAAGATATAATCAGAACCCACCACCATCCTATTTCAGCACAGCATGCAATTCTCAGATCAAAAAAAAAAATTTTTTTTTAAGAGAAAGCATTTTAAGATAATATCTCCATGAGCCATTGCTGTAAAAAGCAAGTGAAGCTTTGACTCCCCCTGAGAAATTGCTTTGCAATTGTGAAGGTGCAGAGCCATGGCTCTGGGAGGCAGATTGGTCCTGTAGGCTTGTGTGAATGAGCTGATCTGCGTGAAACTTGAGTAGTAAATGAGAACCCACTGTAGGGCCTGGGTGAACTACAGTCATCCTGGTGATGCAGATTTCCCAAAGAAAGAAGCCCTGAGTAACCAAGTATTCTATTGCTGGGAACTGGTAAGAACTTGGCAACTGATTTTGAGAAATGCCATTGCCATTACAATCCTGAGAAAGCTGGAGCCTCCTCTGGGTCAGCCAATTGAAGAAGCTATAAATGACCTCCGTTTTTCACTGAATCAGAGAAACACAAAGCAGAGAACATTGGTTCTTGATTTCTTTCTTTCTCTCCTTCCTCACCCCAACCCACCCAGTCTATAAAAAGGAACTGGAAGCTACATCATAAGTGATAGTTTCTGTGTCCTGTTTCTGAGACACATTCTCACTGCTTGGGTGGAGCGGCTGGGAAGGATGTTTGGTATTGACTTTCAAATGAACGGATCAAATATCTCTCTGGGCTACAGAATTTCTTTATCTGATATTGCCACAACAAGCAGCTCAGAGGTATTTGTCTGTATCCCTCTGGGCCTTTTATATTCTGACTGTTGAATGAAAGGAGCGGATGACTAAGACTTCTCTTTGAAAAGGAGAAGTCCATTATCAGTGTCTTTGAAGCTCCAAAGAGTGAGTACATTCTACTTGGATAAAGCACCACAATAGGTGGAAGGAAGCAAAGACAGCCTTATAAATTTCCCTGTGAGCAAGCAGACCTATTGTTGTCTTTATTAAAAATATGACACCAAGCAGGTGGTCCTGTTCTGAGTCATACCCCCGAGAGTCGGCTTGAAAGAAACCACTGGAAACTTCACATCTCCCTAAAACAGCTTAGGCTGTCTTGAGAAATGTGAAAGGTGATCAGATGACTGCGCCAAGTGTTCTGGGTGTGTTGAACGTATGTATCCTCAAATTTTAGAACTTGAAACTTTGGCAATTATGTTAATAAAGGTAAGCAAACTACTTGACATCAAAACATGCATTCTGTTTGTTCTTTGTACATCCGTGTACCTCCCAGAGAGGACTGTGACCCAGATTCCATATGTATTCAAGACTTTCATTAGATAAGAATGGCATATACTTATCATTAGAGCATACTAATTAAAGCAGAAAGTGACATTTCAAAGTAATGATGCTCCCTAGTGTCTCAATGTAAAATACTCCCTAGTCTATTTTTAATGAACTGGTATGCTATGTATATTTAAAATATTATTTTGTTATTTTGTTTTCATTATTTCAGTGGTGGCTATGACTGGTAAGATAGGACGTTCTTCTAGAAATAAGGAAAGAGGCCAGTGAAACCTACCAAGAGCTTTGGGCTTTGATTGCAGTCATATTCAGAGTGTATCCATGCATTCTTGCATTCATTTAGTGCTTTGACTGTATGCTTGCTACTTGCTACTGTCTGTGCTAGGTGCTGGGGATTCATTGGTTACTAGGACCCAGATAGTTCCTGCCCTCAAGGAGCTTACCCATGCCCTTTGATTATGATCAAAGCAAAGCCGTTCTTTATATTTCCTCTTTTGCATACTCACTAATAGCAAAAAGGATGATTTGTTCAGTGCTGGTTATATATACATCCTTGCCAGTTACTACAAACTCTTAGGTATTCTTAGTGGATAAGGATAGCTAAAGAGTTTTCTTACTTATTCTATATTTTTTTCCTCTTATTTGTTACTGAATGCATTTTCCTCATAGTAAAAGCAGACTCATCATCATTATCATCATCATATTCATTATTTATTAAGTATAGAAATCCAATAAGATAGGTATCACTATTATTTAAATGTTTTATGGAAGACTGAATAAGTTCAGAGTGTTTAGGCAACTTGCCCAAAGCTACAGAGCTGGTAAATTACACAGTCAGGACTTCTTGACCTAGGGCTGGCTGCCCCCAAAGTGCTCTTGACCTTTATGCTTTAATGCCTCTCATTGTCTCTTATTATTTTTCTTTCTTTTTTTTTTTGCTTTCTTTTGCATGGACAGCTGTTAAAAGTCGTTATCCTCATAGAAGATGATGAGTTAAATACTTAGGTTGTCTTTGATCTGTGAGTGAACGTTGCCAGTTTTTGAATCTTTTTTTCTGATGAATTTTCTAAAAGTGAATTTCAGGCTTTCAAATGACTGTGCTCAGTGATGGTGACTGATTTTAGACTGCTCTTGCTATTCAAATTCACTTAAAGTACCAGCATTCCTTAAAGTGATGTGTACCGCAAACCCTACTTGTAAGATTATAATACCACATATACATGAGCCAGGATTCACCATTTGAAAATGAGATTGCTCTTCATGCTACAGCAAAATTTAATGAAGCATCTATTACATGCGTACTCTGCTATTCAAATTCATAGAGGAAATTCTATTTATTTATTTATTTTCCAGCCTACTTCTACAGAGGAGTTGAGGCAATTGCTAGTGTAGTTTACTTATCACCGAGAGCTAAAAATTCAAAGGCAGACTATTTGTGAAACAGAGTGATGTGAGATCTTGATACTGGTCCTGGAATTGATGTCCCATCTCTAAAAACAAGGTCCTACTTCCTAATTCCATCACATTGGGGGTTAGGATTTCTGCATATGAATTTTGAGGGGACACAGACATTCAGTTCATAGAAAAGATGTACTGGTCTACAATTCTTGTTTTTTGTTAAAGAGATTATACTGCAATAAAAAATGAGTTTGATCTTTAGGAGGCTGAGGCGGGCAGATCACAAGGTCAGATCAAGACCATCCTGGCTAACACAGTGAAATCCCGTCTCTACTAAAAACGTAAAAAAATTAGCCAGGCATGGTGGCACATGCCTGTAGTCCCAGCTACTCGGGAGGCTGAGGCAGGAGAATGGCGTGAACCCAGGAGGCGGAGGTTGCAGTGAGCTGAGATCGCACCACTGCACTCCAGCCTGGGTGACAGAGTGAGACTCTGTCTCAAAAAAAAAAAAAAGTTTGATATAGAGTTGCACACGGGGCTTTATTTATGGGCTAGTGAGGGCCCACAGCTGTGGTTCTTTCTTTTTTATTATTTAAAGATGCAGGACCTTCAGCTGATCTCATTTGGTTGGAAATTCTAGAGCAGCAGCATAACACTTTGAAGTCAAATGGTTAATTTTCTTTGGAGGCCTTTCCTCTTTTGGTTATTGGATTCTGTGTCTATGTTCTTTATACTCTGGCAGTGAGGAGGAAGCCCTTGTGTGACAATGGATTTAGTGGGGTATAAATCTACCTAACTAGCAGCTGGATGGGATCTGATGAGGGTTGGCCCCAGAGCCAAGCCACATTAGCCGAGTTAGAAGGATGTGCTGATTTCAACTTCAAGCCACGGGGCCCAGCAGAGAACTGCTGGGAAGCAATAGCAGCCCGTGGTGTGGCCTGTTGTGCCACCGTCATTTTTGTCAGTGCCACCATCATCACCATTAAGCCTTTATTAAGTGCCAGCGTGTGGAGCTCCCCTAGGTGTCATTGCAGTCTGACAGGCAGCTGTGTGTTTTAAATACGAGCCTTGCTCAGGGCCATGAGGTGAAAAGGCCCAGCTGTAATCCTAGGCAGGCCCACAAGCATGGCTGCATGGTTAGTTAGCGGCTGTAGCAGGTTTTTGTTTCTGGTGTCTGCTCAGCCCATGACCCCTTTCTCTAAGAACTGTCACTTTATCTTCAAGGATGGGCCCTGGTGATCAGGTTTTTAACTTGGCTCCCAGGCTGTGGCTCAGTAGATCAAAGATCCACAGCTGACTCAAGCTGGACCAGCCAGGTTGTCTTTCTCAGAAGTTTGGTCTGGGACTAAGACATATTTGTAGATAGACTAGGTAGATGTGTAAACTTGGGAGCAGTGGGAAGCCACGTCTTAGATTAATTCAATAATCCTTGTAATACTCCTATGAGGTGGGACCTCTTCTTATTCCCATTTTGTAGAAGAGGAAACTGAGTCACAGAGAGATTAAGTAATTTATCCAAGGTCATATAGTTGGTTAATGGCAGAGCCAGGCATGAACACAGGTAGTATGAGCTCATACTTGTAGCCACTGTATAACTGTCTTTCGGAGCAAGAGAGAGGGAGAAAGAAAGAGAGAGGAATACAACAGGCCTCTGGAGATATGCAGATTAAAAGACTGTGTGAGGCTGCAGGGAGAGAGGCGGGTATGGGGAGAGAGTAAGACTGATTGACTAAGAGAGTAGCTGTTTTGATTCTGTAGGCTTTCTAGCTCCAGGATCCAGACCTCAGTGTCTGTACTTTCTAACCTTGGGCTCTGAGAAGTATCTCTATGTCCTTATAAATAAATTCCCCTTTTGTGCTCAAAGCAGTTTCAATGGATGTCTGTTACTTGCAACCAAAAGAGTCTTGACTAAGTGACCACACTGTCACAGTTTGGTAAAAAAGACAGTGGGTCATCCACTGGCCTTTGTAGCCCCAGGTATCTTTACATAATCTGTAGGTAGCATCCAGGCTAGTAGAGGAGAAAGGCAAGTACACCAGTGATTGGAGCATAGTGAGACAGGGCTCTGAAAGAGGTAAGCGCATAAGTTGCTATAGAAACTCAGAGACGTGGCCGAAAATTAAGACTGGGATAGGGTGTGGGGAATCAGGACAGCTTCTCAGAGGGGAAATCTTTGAGTCGTATTTTGAAGAATGGTTAGAATTTAGCCATATGAAGAAGGGACGGAAACAAGGGCATTCCAAATAGCGAGAAGAGTGTGTACCAAAAAAAAAAAAAAAAAAAAAAAAGAGTGAAACCTATGATATGTTTTAGAAAAGGCAAACTATTCAGTGTGATGGGGAAGAAGGAAGGAGCAGGGATATGATATAAAACTGGAGTTCTTGGGGACTATGCCACAAAGAGTCTGCAGTGCTAAGCAATGGAGTTTGAACGTTTGCCTATAAGCTATCAGTTCATTCAGTATCCAATTCCTTCCCTCCCTCCAACATGGAAGCATCTCTAGATTCTGAAATTACGAAGATTATATTCTGACAACATTAAATGCAGTTTTAGAAACAACAAAAATACATGCAGAATCCTAACACCTAACACCGGTGTTTTCATTTTTGCCACCTTATCTTCTAGTTGTCCTCAAACACACCTGTTTTTGCACATGGTTGCAATCCATTGACATATAATTTTCACTTTCCAGTAGATTAAAAAGGTTTTCCATGTTTCTATGTTGTCCTCTCATAATTATTATAACAGCATGATAGGCCTTCATTCGACAGAAGGTTTTCCTGAGTACCAACGCTGCTCCAGGCAATGTGTTAGGCTCTGGTGAAGCAAAAATGAATGACTTGGACACTCATGCCTTTGAGGAACTCAGGATCTGGTATCCTAGTCTCTGCTGAAGCACTTAGCCATGCGTATTTTAAGCATGTGGTTTTAATATTGTCATTTTATTTAAAAAGATATTCAGTTCTTTGAGGGTCAATTTCAAATCCTTTTCTTGTATATTCACTGTCCTCCTACCTTCAACCCCCATTGTAAATACTCTGTGACTAAAACATAGCCACATTTTCGTCTGATTCTGTGTTCATGCACTGTTCACCTAGTTTTTTGCATATCTTATACTCCAAGCACCCCGAAAGCTGTTTGATGACTAACCGTAAACAGGTTCCAAATCAAGTTTTTGAACCAAGTTAATTTGATTATGAAACATTATCTTGATAGTGGCAAATGCCCAGTGGTCATTATTTTAATGATACAAGCCTCTACAGCCTAAACTAATTACAAACCAACTTTATTCTGGGAGTGGTGGGTGGGTCAGTTGGGGGGGTGTGGGCGTGGCAACGGTGGTGGTGGTGGCGTTGCCTAACCAGCCTCCCTGAGGCTAATCCAAGTGCCTGGGGATATGGGATATGATCACTCTCTGCTTTTCCTTCACCTGGTCCTCCGTGGATGTTGTCTACATCATTCCCTCTCCCTCCTTGTTCTTGTGTTAAAGAAAATAGGGATGATTGGCCAAAATATCTTCTTCAGTTAAATTTTGCCTCCTACCTCCAGCATGATCATGAGCCTCCAAATTAAAGATGCAGACAAGTTTTCAATCAGATTTACCTTTTGTTCTGTATTTAGATGCTTTTAGTTTTTCCCTTTATGATGCTTTTGTTGACTTCAACTAGCTCTGTGCTTTTGGTGGTATTTTGTAGTTGGTTTTTGCTCAGTTTTCTATATCCAAAAATCTTTATTTTCTGTATTTCTAGTCCATGTATTTGATGAAAACACATTGATCAATTGGTATAAATTTTTTAAAAGTTAAAGAAATTTATTCATTAAAGAGTCTAGAAGTGCTTCATTATCCATGTAATGAAGAAATAGACAGGGAAGATAAATAAACTAAATTCTCTAGTAAAAGCAGAAATTCCTCATATCTGATTTTACTATGTGTATGTGTGTGTGTGTGTGTGTGTGTGTATGTATGTGTTCGAACACAAGGATGCAAGTGTGGGTTATTGACATACACTTAAAATGAAATAGGTTGTTACCCCATAGACCTTAAAAGCTTTAAAAACTCTCTAAGCCTCAGTTTCTTCCTTTATAAAATGGGAACAACAATACTAATGCATATATACAGTTGCAGGGATGATTTATTTGATGATGACTATAAAGTGCCTGGCACATAGTAAGTGCTCAATAAATATCAATGGTTAATATGCCCTTGCCCTAGAGGAGTATAAAGCCTTCTCTATGATCTTAACTTTGAGCTATTAGTATGTCCCTAAGTTCATATTTTTATGCAGAGGCCAAAAAGCATTGAAAGAAAGCCTAGACCTTAGAAAACTTCCCAAGCCACTTTCTCTTAGCATTCTTTTTTTCTCTCCTTAACTAGCCTAGGCTGAATGATTAGCCATTTCCACCTAGTTCTCACCAACACTACCTTTGTGGCAGATGCCCCGTGGCCATTTTCACAGTCCCTCTGTGAAATTATCTCTGATTTCAGCAACAACTGTGGTGACCAGTTTTGTCCAAGTCAGCTTCCCACCTCTAGCCCCTATTTTTCTGCTTTCTTCCCCAAGGTCATCTCTTATGCTGGGAGTCTGCATGACCTGGGCTGAAGAGGAGCCTGGACGTCTGTGGGAATAAATGCCCTCAGAGGCTACTCTCAGCCACTGGGCATTTGAACATGTGAACAAGTGGTCCGGCCTTTGCAATTCAGGTGAACAGTTCTGGAGGCATGCTGTGTACTTCTCCGGAGGTTCTGGCCAAACCAGCCTCTTGCTCTCAGTGGTAAACTTGATAATGTACCCTTAGGTTGGCTTTTGCTCTTCCCTTTTTACTCCCTATTTCCTCATCTCTGCTTCCTGGAGTCACCTCTCAAATAAACTCCTGCACCTAAGTCCTTGTCTCAGGTTTTGCCTTCAGGGCAACCCAACTCATGACAACCCTAAAATTTTCTGTCTTCTTGATACTTCTAGGACTCTGCCCATATCATCTTTAGCCCCAGATCATTTCTCCTTCCTTTGAAGAGATGTCTCATAGCTTTTTGAAGTCAGACTCTTTTTCTTTGATCTTGATCCTATCTGCTCTTAAATCCTGTGGGCCCACAGACCATTATATCCTGTTTACTGCTGTACTTCCAATGTAGAATGCTTGGACCATAGTAGAAGCTCAACAAATACTTATTGAATGAATAATTATTTTCTTGCATGTTTTTTAGTTTCCTTCTGTGCACACCTGCTGTTTTCATCATTGTTTTCAGCTTTTCTTTGGGAGTTTGGGATCTTTTGCTTTGGAAATAGACATTGCCTGAATCCCAGTGCCCACCTCTTTATGAGGCTTATGAGCCAACTCCCTCCCCTTGGTAATATTGGGCCCCACTAAGCACTTTCTCTTTCTTGAGCTCTACCTCCCTTTACCTCTTTGTGTGTGTGTGTGTGTGTGACAGAGTCTCACTCTGTTGCCCAGGCTGGAGTGCAGTGGTGCGATCTCAGCTCACTGCAACCTCCGCCTCCCGAGTTCAAAGCAATTCTCCTGCCTCAGCCTCCTGAGTAGCTGGGATTACAAGTGCCTGCCACCACGCCTGGCTAAATTTTTGTACTTTTAGTAGAGATGGGGTTTCATCGTGTTAGCTAGGCTGGTCTTGAACTCCTGACCTCAGTTAATCCACCTATCTCGGCCTCCCAAAGTGCTGGGATTATTACAGGCATGAGCCACTGTGCCTGGCTCCTTGACCTCTTAAAATACAACCCTCTCATGTTTGTTCTTCTGACTCTCAGACTTTCTTTCCCAGTATTTTTGCTGTATTATTTAGTTTGCTTGGATTCTACCTTTGGCTTTCTTCAGGGCTCCATCTCTGAGCCTCTTTTCTTCTGGAGTCATATACTTAACCCGAGTAAAGCAGTGACTCTCATCTCTTCCACTACATAGATGATTCCTAAATCTATAATCTCTGGATTGACTGCTGAGTTTCAAGCTATTTGAAATCTCCATCTGGAATTCTTGAAGATTTTTCCGATCTACCTTGTTTATTCTGGAATTCATTTTCTTCTCCCTATTTTCACCTTTTCCTCTTTTTCCATGTTCTGTCTTAGTTAATGGGATCAGCAGCTACCTGGCATTGCAGTATAGAAGTCTTTGTGTGATCCTTAAGTGCCTTCCCTCATTGCTTCCAAAATATAGTTTTTGAGTTCCTACTGAAAGCTAGATACTAGGAATACAGGAACCACAAAACAGACATGGTTGTACCCTCAAGAGGTTCACAATCTGGTAGCAGATACAGATATTAATTTTATTTATTACACAAATATAGCATTATAAACTGAGGTCAATGCTGTGGAGGAAAAGCCCAATGTGCTTTGTGAGCATGTCCAGAAGGACCTAATTTATTCTTGGGGTTTGAGACATCTTCCTTTAGAAAGTGGCATTTGATCTGAGATGTAAAGGATGAGTATGAATGAATTAGGAGACAGGAACTCTTTCCTCTTCGTCACTATGCACTATAGTCGCCAACTACCATTGATTTTTGCCTGTGAAATGCCTGTTTTTCTATATTCTGTTCTCATCCTGGGCCATTGCAATTTCTGCTTCTACTTCCTACCCCCCATTTCTATCCATTAGTTTTCAATTGCTGCCAGAGTTCTTTCACTGAACACAAATCTACCACATTTTTTTTTCTTTTACTTCCAGCTTAAAACCATTGATAGCTCCCTTGTGCTTCCAGAGTAAAATCTCAATGTTCTGGAATGGCTTCAAGGACTTTTCAAATTTTGGCTCTGACATTTATCAGTAGCCTCATCTTCTGCACTCTGAACCACATTGCCTGTGCTGTGGTCACTGTGGACTCTTTGTAGTTTGCTCAAGTCACTGTGCCTTCATTCATCACCCTTGGGTTTCTCTATCCTTCTTTTGCACTTGGTCAGCTCCTCCTGATCCTAAGAGGCCCTATGTAAATGTTACATTTTCCATAAGGCATTCCCTCACTCCTTATCGGCATCCCCACGTTTGCATTTGTATGTTTCTCTCATAGAGCTCCCATCCGTTTGCCTTATATTAACTTAGTTGTCTGTCTAGAACATGTGTTCATCTGGCACCAAGATTATGTTGTGCTCATCTCTCCCTTCCCAGGGCTTGAAATATAGCAGGTGTTCTGTAAATATTTGTAATTGAATTGTCTGTGGATGAATAAGGTAAGGGAGACAAGAAGTGGAAACTGGGGAACTGAAACAGAGCAGCCAGACCTTTTCTGAGAACTGGTGATCCCATGTAGGGCTCAACCAAGACATGTGGGTGGCCCATGCAGACCAATTCAGTGTTCCTTCAGCAATAAAGTGAAATAACAGATTTGAGTAGTGCTGCTTGTGGAGGAAGATGACAGCAGATTACAATGTCCTGGCCTCCATACCCAGCTTAGTAAAATGAAAGTCCTTTGGTTGTTGGACCCACCCTACATGAAAGCATTTCCTTGGCCTTGTTTTTAGTTTTTTCAAAGCATGTCATCCCTATTCTACCTCAATTGTTTTATCAAAGTATTTCTTACAATGACACCTAGTGCCCTTCTTGAAGAAAGTTCTGATAAATGCTGTTTTCTTCATTGTGTTACTTTTCTGGAGCTACTTTAGTACCCTCTTAGATTGGTACCCTGGGCATCTCCTGGCCAGTCTTCCTGTTAATCCTGTTCTGACACCAAGGAAGGAAGACTGGGATGTGTAAAGTTCTTATCCAGTATTGCACCACTAACCTTTAAAGAATTCCTTTTCAGGCCTGCCTGGCTTGTACCCAATAAACAACGAAATCTTTTTTTATTTTTATTTTTATTTTTTATTTTTTATTTTATTATTATTATATTTTAAGTTTTAGGGTACATGTGCACAATGTGCAGGTTAGTTACATATGTATACATGTGCCATGCTGGTGTGCTGCACCCATTAACTCTTCATTTAGCATTAGGTATATCTCCTAAAGCTATCCCTCCCCCCTGCCCCCACCCCACAACAGTCCCCAGAGTGTGATGTTCCCCTTCCTGTGTCCATGTGTTCTCATTGTTCAATTCCCACCTATGAGTGAGAACATGCAGTGTTTGGTTTTTTGTTCTTGCGATAGTTTACTGAGAATGATGATTTCCAATTTCATCCATGTCCCTACAAAGGACACGAAATCTTTTTTGAGTTTCAAAATTCTCAGGATGTTGCTGTGAAGTGCACGGCAGAGTGGGCTCATGTTCTGGTCTGTGCTCTTACAAATGACAGGCAAGTGGCAGTGGCCTGGGGCCAAGAGTGGGCCATTACTCTCCAAGCTTGACAAGACTGCTATGTACCTGGGCCACGTCGCATGTCCAGTGCCTATCCATGCCATCCTCTCCTGACCAAGGCTGTGAAGAATGTTTAATGATACCAGAGTGGGGGAAGTATGGGGAGACTTTCAGCCCAGACAGTCCACTTATGGCCTTCACTTGAGTGTGCTGAGAAAGGAGAATATTTTGATAACAACCAAAGATGGATGCTAGCCCATCCACCTTTTTGCCAATTTGACTTTGTTCCTTGGGATGGAAACTTGTTGCTGCTGTTGTCCACTAAAAATGCAGCATAAAATTAGTAGTTGCTAAGAGATAGGAAGGTAGAGTAGGAGAAAGATGAGTTTTCCTTCTAGAGTACTGAGTACTCACTCTGTGCAAAGCACTGTGTAGATGCTGGAGGAACAAAGGGGAATATGATATGGTATTTATTTTGGAGGAAGTATTATTTTTACCTGTTGAGTTGTTTAAATCCTTTTTTACTTCCAAGGCACAGTGGAGGTAACAATTTGGGATTGGTCATTTGGAAAATTCAGATTTATGTCCTGAGTCTACTAATCTTTCATTAGAACTTTGGCCAACTACTTTAACCCTATGTGTTTTATAAAATACATTATTAACTTTTTTGTAAAATGCTTTCAAATATATTATCTCATTTGAATTTCATACAGGGCTAGGATCATTATTTTTATTTTAATAATGAGAATCATGAAACCCAAAGGGTAAGTGTCTTATTCTAGTTCTCCCAGCTTCTCAAAGACAGAATCCTCTGTCACCATTAGTCTCCTGGTTCTTTTCGTCTGTACTCAACAACCTCCCTGCCTGGAAGAGTTATCGTAAATGCAGATTTTTATATAGCCTCAGCTTTTATGCATTTCAAACTCACTTTGACCCTACACAGCCTTCTCTCTAGCTCTTGTGTATTGAGTGTTAAATGTGTGTGGCATGCTCCTGTGGTTGTGTGCCTCTTATCCTTCTTCCTGACCTAGGCCTTCTTTATTTTGTCCAAAATTTTTATTTTTTTGAGAGGGCCTGGGGGAACATTTATCTTTTTCCAGTCTTACAGTTTTCTATTTCCCCAATTTCTGTGAACAATGATAATGGTAAGTAACTAATGATCAAATGATTTCTTTATGTTTACCCTGTTAGGAGGTGTACTCGGAATTCAGAATTGCTGAATCTTTGGGGAAATGGTAAGAATGTGGATTTGGGAATTTTGTACAAGTTAAATGAAGCACTGAGATCTTAGTGTAGGGAAATCTTTTCAGCACTGAGCAGAGGACTCATAAGTAACACAACACGTGGAGTTGTATGGTCAAGGAAATGGCAGAAACAGGTTCTTTTTGCAAAGGAAGTTTTCCCTGGACATTCTTAGGTAGAAGTCGTTTCTTTTTCTTGGACCTCCTATAGCATTTATTCAGACCTTTTTTATGACTTGCATTACTTCTTGTACTATATTTTAGTACTTTTATTGTTATCATCTCTCTTACTAGACTCTGGTCTTTTTGAGGACAGGAATGTTGTCTGATTTACTTTGCTAATTCTGTGGCACCTCTAGCACACAGCCTAGAATGTAGTGGTTAACAAATACACATTTTCTGGGATTTCTAGAGACTTATACTTTCTCCTTGATGTGATACTATTTCATTTGAATATTTTACAGTAAGCAGGTATTACCATGCAATCAGGAGAAAAAGTGAAGATATAAATTTCTTTTGAATGATTAAATGGATAAGTGAATGATTAAGAATTCAGTGCTGCTAGGGAAATTCAGAAACAAGGTATCATTTACTGAACATTTAAGCACTGGTTTTCCAAGAAGTGTAACATTTTTCATACTTATTACCCTAAGTACTTTTTCAGCATCTTGATGAAATTGGACGGACATAGGTGTATAGTTGCTGAAATAGTCAATGTTCAAGATTTTCACCTCCTGATTCAATTCAGTTTCTCTAAGCTTCGAAGATCTTGCCTTGAATTTGTATTTTGTTCAGGTGTTCCCAAGTGATTTTAAGGCAGCAGAGAAGTTATTAACCAAATTGATCCCTGGGGTGTGAAAAAGTGAATTCAGCATCTCTCTTGGGCTCCATCTCCAGAGTGGAGCCATTTCATCAGGATAGTCTGGTTCATTCATTCCTGAGTTCAACCATGTTCCAACTACTCATCCATTTACAGTCCTTCATCCCTGTGCAATCTGTCACCAAGCAGTTGCACGCTCTCCTTATTTCAGGTTGCACAGAACCAGAGCAAAAACCAGACGGGATAAAAATTATGCATGTATTTAGATGCCACAAATTGATTTCTCGTTTTCTCATGTCGACAATTAGGATGATTTCAACCTTATGTCACATGGACTGAATGTCTCTGTGTTTGTGTCTTACGTTGGGACTGGCATGCTGTTGATGAACACATGGAACATTTCTAGAAAATACAAAGTAGGCAATGCTTTCCAAGTTAATACTTTGATTGTGGGATGTCATAGTCTTTTTGAACTCAAGGACATTGTTTATTTACAGTTATTGAGACCTTTGAGACTTTGAGGGAGCTGCACATCAGCTTGTATGGCGTGACATATACAATTCAGTAATGCCTCGCTTGCCCTCCTTACATTACACCTTAGAATTTATGTAGGTCACAGTTATTAGAGCTTGGCATTTTTCCTAAGTAAGAACATATTTCAGGTAGGAAGCATGTATAGGGTCCAGGCTTATGTATGCCAGTGAACCTTTTGAACAACTTTCAAGTTGAGCATTGGAGAGGAAGAAAAACAGGTAGTAGATAACCTTGAATCTTCCAGAATAAACAATGAGAATTAAAAAAAAACAACCTTGTTTTTTCACAAGATAAGTGTTTCCCTTTTGAGAGCCTGCAGTGTTTATTATTCTTTTCAATCTTAAAGGTTTAGTTTAAATCCCAGTAGTCACAGAGTTTGAAATCAACAAACTAGAGAGGTCTCAAATGATGGCTGCTGCTTTTGGGGGATAATCATTTCTTTGGCACACAAAGAGAACACCAAACTAGGACAGGCCCACATATAACCTCTGTGGATGGCACAACATCATGAAGACTGTGTAGCTGACGGAAGTGCATTTCAGCTCTGAAGATGTTGTCGCCTATATTGTAATTGCAGGTTAGATTAAAAAAAAAAATTAGGGAAGAATGCTAAGCTTTATTGAATTCCTATTATCTTCTAAGTTATATAATTTGACCCTGCTGACATGTTTTAAGAGATATTTTTATATTTCATTTGTAATGGAAGAAACAGAGGATCGAGGATGTTAAGTAATATGCCTGGTCCTACAATAAGTCATCAAAGTTGTAGGTTTTTCATTTATTCCCTGACCTTGCACTGTATTCTGTGAATCTTGTATTTAACAAACAGGTCCTATGTGGTCTTTATGTTTTCAGCTGGAGTTTATCTCTTTCTTTTTTCATTATTGTTTATGTTGTCCTTGCACTAAATAACTTTGTTTACTGATTTTTCTCTTCAGATCCCTAATATCTGGCATTGTACATTGTCCGTAGAAAGTGTTCAATAAATACTTGCAAAAGGGAATTTGAAATCTAGTGTATTGTCACACAGACTTGGTTCTATTTTTTAGCCATTTAATACTTTCATTTTAACAAGGGCTCTTTTAAAATCAACAAACCATAAACATTTAAAATACCTTCTATGTGTAGATGTGTAGAGCAAAGTAGGAAATGCAAAGTTCTTCTTTTTTTTTTTTCAGACAGAGTCTCGCTCTGTCGCCCAGGCTAGAGTGCAGTGGCATGATCTCGACTCACTGCAACCTCCGCCTCCTGGTTTCAAGTGATTCTCCTGTCTAAGCCTCCTGAGTATCTGGGATTATAGGCCACACCCTGTAATACAAAAAAAATATATATTTTTTGTATTTTCAGTAGAGATGGGGTTTCACCATATTGGTCAGGCTGGTCTTGAACTCCTGACCTCAGGTGATCTACCCACCTCGGCCTCCCAAAGTGCTGGGATTACAGGTGTGAGCCACCACACCTGGCCAAGTTATTCTTAAGAAGAAAGCTTAATATTTAACTGTGAGAGGTGAAAACCGTCAGGAGGGTTTTGTTTCCTGCTTCTATTTTTAGGTGATCAATACTTTGCCTATTTTAATTATTTCAAGTACATCTTCTTGGCATTTTATTTGCCAATTAACATTTGATTTTCTTTGCTGTTTAAGAATTGGAGGTCTTATCTCACCTGTATAGATCTTTTATATAAAATTCCTCCTGTGAGTTTGTATCATGCCAAACAATTTAGTGGCAGAACAAACTGCACAGCCATGGCAGTGTCTAGTCTTACATCCAACATCCAACCATGCCTCATCACCTCCACCACTATGGCTTGGGCCCAAGCTACTGGCACCTGTCACTTGCATTATTGTGGCAGGCTCATAAGGGGTCTTCCTTCACATCTTTTAGTTGATTTTCAACACCGAAGTCAAATGATTCTGTTACAACGTAAGTTGGGGAGAGATCCCTCCTTGGTTCACAACCTGCTCACTTGCCTTGGAGAAGAAATGGCAACTATGATAGTGGCTTACAAGGCCCTGCATCATCTGCCACTGCTCTTGTGGTTCTCTGACCTCACTTCCTCCTGCTTTTTTCTTGGTCATTCCACTCCAGGCTCTCTGCTTTTCTTCTGGCCTTTTAGGGTTGCTCTGCCCTTCAGTTCCCTCAGCCCTGTGTGCTTTACTTCCAGGAACTTGTACAGTAGGGCTTGCTCTCTCATCTTCTTGGGGTTTTTACAAGACTTCCATGAGGCCCACACCATTCAAGTTGGAACCTCCTCCACCACCCACCCTGGTACTCTCCCCACGCTCCTTCCGGGCTTTGTTTTCTCTACAGCACCTATCACCAGCTAACATGCTAAATACTTTACTAGTTTATTTTGTTTTATTGTTGATATGGTTTGGCTCTGTGTCCCCACCTAAATCTTATCTTGAATTGTAATCCTTATAATCCCCATGTGTTGAGGGAGGTACCAGTTGGGAGGGGATTGGATCATGGGAGTGGTTCCCACATGCCGTTTTCCTGATAGGGAGTGAGTTCTCACAAGATCTGATGGTTTTATAAGGCAGTTTTCCCTGCCCTTACCTGCTCTCTCTAGCCTGCCACCATGTAAGATGTGCCTCTTCCCCTTCCGCCATGACTGTAATTTTCCTGAGGCCTCCCCAACCATGTGGAACTGTGACTCAATTAAACCTCTTTTCTTTATAAATTACCCAGTGTCAGGCATTTATTTATAGCAGTATGAAAATGGACTAATACAATTGTCTTTCTCTCTCAACTGCAAAGAAGATCCCAAAGGCATGAAGACAAGTTTTTTTTTACTTTTGTTTTCTGTCTTGTTTCCTATTGGGCCCTACTGCCTAGAATGGTGTCTGGCTCAAGTAGATGCCTGATAAATATTTGACTGAAAATGAGTGAAAATATAGCTGTCAGGCTCATAGATGCCATAGATACCAACCAGAAGCTGCAGTATGAAGTCAAGTGGCTGGGGCTTTGGACCACGGAGGTCCCACTCCAGCCCCAGCTCCACCGTATTGAAGACAAGACTTAGCTAAGCACTGGATCTTGGTCACTTACTTAATACCCTGAGCAGCAACTCACCATCCTGTTACCTACCTATAAAATCGGATTGGTAATACCTACTTCACAGTGTGTATGGACTGGAGAAGGTTCTATATGTCAAGGGCATACAATAATGATTCTTACTCCAGAAATATTCAATATTGATACTGTCATTTAAAAAAATTTCCTTGAACGATTACTCCTCCCATCCTTTTCCTGTTTCCCCATCTGACTACCTGAGAAAATTCTAACTGCTCCATCATTGTCCCACTTAGACTCTGATCTGAAAGGGGACACTTGAGCACATAGTTTTAGACAGTTTAAACCTAATTGTTTCATTGTTTACATCTTGAAGAAAAGACAGTTGTTTGCCAGATGATTTTCATAACACTTTGCAATGTAATACCCAGTTATAAGCCATCTGTTAAGAATTGAGTGATTTGATTTGCAATGTTTCTGGGACATTTACTTCTAGAGAGTTCCTGGTACCTGCCTGGAAATTTTCAGATCATCCATCAGGTTATTTATGAACTTTTTATGGAGAACAATTAGGTATTTATAAGAAAAATTGAGTTAAAACAAAAAACTTTTTCTTGATCCTTCCTTTTGCTTTGCTATTGACTAAAATGATTTCAAATATCTATTCTATCATAAGTTTTCAAGTATGCATATGCCTAACATAAGGTAGTTTTAGCTTCCTTCTCTTGTGGTAAAAATATTTTGATTCAATAGGTAAAACACAAACTTGTTCACGTACTCAAATGTATTAATTTTTTGCTTTGTGTTCAGTAAAAAAGTGCCAGTTGAAATAATCCTTCTTAAATACAAGTGATTTCTTGTTCCTGTGTGTAAACCATTCTTCCATGAATCATTTTTTTCAGTTTTTTGATGATTTTAAGGGAAAAACCTTTCTTTTGTACTACATTAACCTCACACTGTATTTACATTAAATAATATTCTTTGGAGAAAAAATGATTTGGTATACTTAGTGAATTATGTAACCTCCTAGAGGCACTGCAGACTGTTAATGCTCAGTGGAACCCAGCAGTTGTAACTGATGAAACATCAGCATGGAGGCTATAAAATAAAAAAGAAGTAATTGGGGACATGTTGGGAGCTGGCAAATGGAAAACACTAGCAGATGTAGCCCTGAAAAGAGGAGAGAAAGTTTAAAAAATCACATTTACTAGAAGAGTAACTGCACAGATGGATGATCGAAGTTAACATTTCATTCAGTTAGAAAAGGGATTAGAGATTATATTTCCATTTCTAGTACTTAAACGAAGTAATACTTAAACTCTCACAATGAACCATATAAAAATTACTTTACAGCAACCATATATATCTCAAAAGAGTATTTGTCCATGAGGTTTTCATCTCTTGGAAACATAGTATAGACATTTTTGGAGCCAGCTTGTACTTATTTTTAAGAGCTGATTATAAGCTTCTCTTCCCAACTCCCTGATCAGTGATATCATGTTGGTAGCCTGAAACCAGCCACGATTAGAATATGTATTAATATTTACACCATGAAAACTGACAAACACTACAATTAGAACACCCCCATCCCACCACCAGCCGTTGTTAAGCATTTACCACCACACAGGCAGATATGTGCATTAACTGCCCTCCGTTAATGGAGGATGATGGAGAATGAGCAGAGTTCAGGCATTTAAAGAAAGCCTCTCTGCCTGGTTGGTGTGATGGAAGTCCTACACCACAGAGAGTTTTGGCTATTTCTTAATACTGAACTCATGCATAGGCAATCATACACTCATGATACATATGCAAGTATCATGCCAATTGGTTTTAAAATATAAAATTCTGATTCTAAAACACGTTTTGCTCTAATAGCCGTCCTCAACCCAGACTTGTTATGTCTGTGTGCCATGTTTTCTATTGTACAGGAAAAAATACAATTCTTTCTCTTCAGTGGTATGATACTATTTTCTATCCCCTGCCTTCATAACTTTTGCTTTCCGTTCATGTAGTTCTCCATGCTCCCAATAGTGAACCTGACAAGAATGGGCTGATGGCTCAAGAAGAGACTAGATGCTTTTGATACTATATTATTCACATACCTTTTCTTTTCCTGGGCTCAAGAGTATCCATGTTGTACATATTTGTAAGAGCTGATTATAAGCTTCTCTTCCCAACTCCCTTTTCAGTGATACCATGTTGGTATCTTGAAGCCAGCCATGGTGAGAGTATGTATTTACACCATGAAAATTGGCAAGCACTACAATTAGAACACCCCCACCACCCAGTTGTTGAACATTTACTACTACGCTAAGGGAGTAAATGTTGCCATTAAGAGAGCAAGCATAATGTGGGGAATAGAAAAAGAAGAAGTAGGTTAAAGAGACCCTACTGCATGCCTACCTTTGATTTCTGCTTCTTCTAATGTATTTTGGTCATCCTAATAATTTTTATGTTAACATCTTATCACTTAATACAATTGTTGAAAAAGTGCCACCTTTTTTTGTTCTTCTCCTTTTTTTTTTTATTATACTTTAAGTTCTGGGATACATGTGCAGAATGTGCAGTTTTGTTACATAGGTATACATGTGCCATGGTGGTTTGCTGCACCCATCAATCTGTCATCTACATTAGGTATTTCTCCTAATGCTATCCTTACCCTAGTGCCCCACCCACTGAAAGGCCCCAGTGTATGATGTTCCCCTCCCTGTGTCCATGTGTTCTCATTGTTCAATTCCCATTTATGAGTGAGAATGTGCAGTGTTTGGTTTTCTGTTCCTGTGTTAGTTTGCTGAGAATGATGGTTTTTAGCTTCATCCATGTCCCTGCAAAGGACATAAACTCATCCTTTTTTATGGCTGCATAGTATTCCATGGTGTATATGTGCCACATTTTCTTTATCCAGTCTATCATTAATGGGTGTTTGGGTCGGTTCCAAGTCTTTGCTATTGTGAACAGAGCTGCAATGAACATACATGTGCATGTGTCTTTATAGTAGAATGATTTATAATCCTTTGGGTATATACCCAGTAATGGGATTGCTGGGTCAGATGGTATTTCTGGTTCTAGATCCTTGAGGAATCGCCACACTGTCTTCCACAATGGTTGAACTAATTTACACTCCACCAACAGTGCAAAAGCATTCCTATTTCTCCACATCCTCTCCAGCATCTGTTGTTTCCTGACTTTTTGATGGTAGCCATTCTAACTGGTGTGAGATGGTATCTCATTGTGGTTTTGGTTTGCATTTTTCTAATGACCAGTGATGATGAGTTTTTTTTCATATGTTTGTTGGCAGCATAAATCTTTTGAGAAGTGTCTGTTCATATCCTTCGCCCACTTTTTGATGGGGTTGTTTGTTTTCTTCTTGTAAATTTGTTTAAGTTCTTTGTAGATTCTGGATATTAGCCCTTTGTCAGATGGATAGATTGCAAAAACTTTCTCCCATTCTGTAGGTTGCCTGTTCACTCTGATAGTAGTTTCTTTTGCTGTGCAGAAGCTCTTTAGTTTAATTGGATCCCAATTGTCAATTTTGGCTTTTGTTGCCATTGCTTTTAGTGTTTTAGTCATGAAGTCTTTGCCCATGTTTATGTCCGGAATGGTATTGCCTAGGTTTTCTTCTAAGGTTTCTATGGTTTTAGGTCTAGCATTTAAGTCTTTAATCCATCTTGAGTTAATTTTTGTATAAGGTGTAAGGAAGGGGTCCAGTTTCAGTTTGCTGCATATGGCTAGCCGGTTTTTCCAACAGCATTTATTAAATAGAGAATCCTTTCCCCATTGCTTGTTTTTGTCAGGGTTGTCAAAGATCTGATGGTTGTAGATGTGTGGTATTATTTCTGAGGGCTCTGTTCTGTTCCATTGGTCTATATATCTGTTTTGGTATCAGTACCATGCTGTTTTGGTTACTGTAGCCTTGTAGTATAGTTTGAAGTCAGGTAGCATGATGCCTCCAGCTTTGTTCTGTTTGCTTAGGATTGTCTTGGTCAGTCTCATAGTTAGCTTTTTTTGTTGCATTGATCTCTTTACCATTATGTAATGCCCTTCTCTGTCTTTTTTGATCTTTGTTGGTTTAAAGTCTGTTTTATCAGAGACTAGGATTGCAACCCCTGCTTTTTTTTGCTTTCCATTTGCTCGGTAAATATTCCTCCATACGTTTATTTTGAGCCTATGTGTCTCTTTGCATGTGAGATGGGTCTCACACCTCTGAGTCTTAACTGTTTTTCCAATTTGCCAGTCTGTGTCTTTTAATTGTGGCATTTAGCCTGTTTACATTTAAGGTTAATATTGTTGTGTGTGAATTTGATCCTGTCATTATGATGCTAGCTGGTTATTTTGCCCGTTAGTTGATACGGATTCTTCATAGTGTCAATGGTCTTTATAATTTGGTATGTTTTTGCAGTAGCTCCTGGTACCAGTTTTTCCTTTCCATATTTAGTGCTTCCTTCAGGAGCTCTTGTAAGGTAGGCCTGGTGGTGACAACATTTCTCAGCATTTGCTTGTCTGTAAAGGATTTTATTTCTCCTTTGCTTATGAAGCTTAGTTTGGCTGGATATGAAATTCTGGGTAGAAAATTCTTTAAGAATGTTAAATGTTGGCCCCCACTCTCTTCTGACTTGTAGGGTTTCTGCAGAGAGATCTGCTGTTGGTCTGATGGGCTTCCCTTTGTGGATAACCCGACCTTTCTCTCTGACTGCCCTTAACATTTTTCTTTCATTTCAACTTTGGTGAATCTGACGATTATGTGTCTTGGGGTTGCGCTTCTCGAGGAATATATTTGGGGCGTTCTCTGTATTTCCTGAATTTGAATGTTGGCCTGCCTTGCTAGGTTGGGAAAGTTCTCCTGGATAATATCCTGAAGAGTGTTTTTCAACTTGGTTCCATTCTCCTGTCACTTTCAGGTACACCAATCAGTTGTAGGTTTGGTCTTTTCACATAGTTCCATATTCCTTGGAGGCTTTGTTCCTCCCTTTTTGTTCTTTTTTCTCTAATCTTGTCTTCACACTTTATTTCATTAAGTTGATCTTCAATCTCTGATACCCTTTCTTCCGCTTGATTGATTTTACTATGATACTTGTGTATGCTTTACGAAGTTCTCGTGCGATGTTTTTCAGCTCCATCAGGTCATTTATGTTTTTCTCTAAACTGGTTATTCTAGTTAGCAATTCCTGTAACCTTTTTTCAAGTTTCTTAGCTTCCTTGCATTGGGTTAGAACATGCTTCTTTAGCTCACAGGAGTTTGTCATTACCCACCTTCTGAAGCATACTTCTGTCAATTTGTCAAACTCATTCTTGGTCCAGTTTTGTTCCCTTGCTGGGGAGGAGTTGTGATCCTTTGGAGGAGAAGAGACATTCTGGTTTTTGGAATTTTTAGCCTGCAAAAGTGCCACCTTTGAAGATTGAAGCTTGGGGACCTACCAGTGGTTGGTTGGGGATTTCTAAAGGCATTTCTGTAAATGAGAAAAGTCTTCTGACACTTAGGTAGGGTTAGCTTGCTGAGAATGCCAAGAGATGATGTACACTTAAACTTGTGATTTCTGATTTGTTGTTGAATGAAAATTGTTCTGTAACCTTTTGAGGTTAAGACTCAGAATTCAAATATGATGTTTGCTTCATTGAAAAACTTGGCATATAGATTGCCTTTCTGTAGTGACCATGTAATATAAAAAGATTTCTGGAACATACATGCCCAAGACATGTCCAAATATAATAGCTAATGTTTATTGAATGTTTGTTTTATAAGTGACACCATGCTAAGAGTTTTACAGAGTCACCCATGGTGATCTTATGTAATCCTTATCCTAGTCCTTAGTCCTTTGGATTTGATACCACTCCATTAACCCTATATCTAGATGGTGAACTGAGCCTTAGTGTATAAAGTAACATGCCCTGGTTCACTAGTGACAGTGAAGAATCGAACCCAGGTCATTCAAGTTTTGAGCTCATGCTCTCAGCTGCTATATATAATTATCCCTTGTAATTCAGAGGTTGTGTTAATCAAGGTTATCCAGAGAAACAGAATCAATAAAAAGAGATTTATTATGAGGAATTAACTCATTTGATTATGGAGGCTGAGATAAGTCCCATGATCTGCCATCTGCAAGCTGGAGATTCAGAAAAGCTGGCGGTATAGTCTCAGCCTGAGTCTGAAGGCCTGAAAACTGGGAGACCTGATGATGTGAGTTCTAGTTAAAGTCTGAAAGCCTGAAAACTAGAGAACCGAAGGTGTAAGTCCCAGCCCAAGGGCAGGAGAAGGCCAATGTCCCTGCTCTATAAGAGAGAGCAAATTCACCCTTCCTCTGCTTTTTGTTCTATTTGGGCCCTCAGTGGATTGGATGATGTCCACATGCATTTGTGAGGACAATTATCTTTACTCAGTCTACTGAAGTTCAAATACTAATCTCTTCCAAAAACACCCTCACAGGGTGGTTCACAGACACACCCAGAAGCAATGTTTTACCAGCTACCTGAGAATCTCTTAGCTCAGTCAAGTTGACAGTAAAATTAACTATAACAGGCTGGGCATGGTGGCTTGCGCCTGTAATCCCAGCACTTTCGGAGACTAACGCGGGCAGATCACTTGAGGTTAGGAGTTTGAGACAAGCCTGGCTCACATGGTGAAACCCCGTCTCTAGTAAAAATACAAAAAAAAATTAGCTGGGCATGGTGGCTGTAATCCCAGCTGCTCAGGAGGCTGAAGCAGGAGAATCCCTTGACCCTGGGAGGCAGAGGTTGCAGTGAGCTGAGATCACATCAGTGCACTCCAGCCTAGGTGACAGAGCTAGACTCCATCTCAAAAAAAAAAAAAAAAAATTACTATCACAGTATCTACGAAGCTAAGCTCTTATGAATGACCTGGCTGAAGTGAGGAGAGCCCACTGTGAGGGAAGGCTATTGTAGGATCACTGCAGTGCAGATTAGTAAATTGCAGCCATCAATTGATTAAATATAAAAACAGGTGTATGCTTGGGGATGGTGACTTCAGTGACCTCTAAGGGGCTATACCACCCTTCCCTGCAAAACTGAAATGAAGGTGCCTAATAAAATGTCTTCTCTGATCATCATTCACCTTCTATTGGCTTGTTTCACAAATAGTGAAATTTGATCTCCCTCAATGCCATGATGGGTCCAGTGGGACCAGGATCAAAGTTATAAATAACACGGATAAGTCCTGCTTGCAAATGGGATATCAGAGACGATCATGATAATGCTAATTAATATTAATAAATAAATAACTTATGGAGAACTTACCGTGTGTAAGATAAAATTCCTTCTACTTTACATTCAGTTCTTACAACGACACTCCAGTAGGTACAATGAGCCCTATTTCACAAATAAGGGAACTGACACACTGACAATCTAAGTTACTTGCTCAAAGTTACCAAGTGGAAAGTGATGAAGTTGAGGGTTGAGCCCAGGTAATCTGTAGCCAGGGCCCACATCCATAACCCTACAGGTGTGGAATGAGGTCCAGGTGCTATGAAAAATGATGTCTTTGAAATGGAAATAGAAACCAGTTTGTATGCCAGAAACTTTTCCCTCTTGGCTTTGATTCTGGATAGAGGGTAACTTGTAGATGATCTAAGTTTAAATTCTAGGCCCCAGTGTTAGGATTGTCTTTCGTTACTTAGAGCTCCAAAAAGATCCTCCAGTGAACATGAGTCCTTCTTGCTCTGCTCACGTCTCAGACTGCAGGTAGTGTCCACTGAGGCCAACTACTCTGGGAATCTTCAGGAAATAGAAATAACCAGGGGAAAATGAACAGTAATTACCTGGCATTAAGTTGAGACCTTTTGTGTGAAAGGCATGTGAAGATAGGCCTTTCAGCGACTTAATGAGCCTTATCACGGGCCTTCAGCTTTTCTGAATAAATTTGGAGGTAATAAAATGTTGGACCTTGCTTTCAAACCAAATTATACTACCACATTATTTTGAAAGACCTTTGGAACAAGTGACTGAAAGTGTTTTTTCCCCTCCTTCCTGAAGATAGAATCAGTTTCTCCTTATTAATGAGAACCCAGAGTAATTTCAGAAGACAATGAGTAAATAAAAGTATTTAATGAAATGAAATAGAATCCGATTCATATAAATGAACTCAAAAGAGTGCCACATCCTGTTTGCCACTCGCAGCTTTGTTCATTCATTCAGTAAATATATTATAGTATCTTCTCACTATGGGCCAGACACTGAGCTAGGCACTGGTAATGACAAAGGGAACATAGGCAATTAGCAAGTGGAAAACTAAAGAGAAAATAATTAGAGCTTTTGTAAAGTGCTAGGAAGAAAATAATGGGAGCTGTATTGGGGAGTAATGACCTACTCTAGCTAGGTCCAAGACGCAAGCTCAGGGGAGATGACATTGCACTGAGACCACCTCAAAACCACTCGTCAGATAAAAATTAGCAATCAGTAAATGTATATGTTTATAGAAGAGTAAGTATCACTTTTATTGGGGATGCATTTAATCTTTTTGTATAGTTCTGCCCCTGTTTGCGTTCCTTTGTCCTTTTATAGCCTCTCTTTGGCATCTAGGGCCATCCACAGCCTTTTTATTACAAAACATACAGACACTGTTTTCAGACTGTGTGCTTACTCTTCCAAATCAATTTCTGGCATCGTATCTCATGGCTCATTTGCTACAAAAATAAGGTGATTTTAGTTAACATAGGAAGAATTTCAGGACAGGAATATGCCCCATTTTCTATTCCGTGGTACATTTGATTGAGTAAACTGAATTTAAACAGAAGGCACCTGCCCCGCAAGAAAGGTGACCTCTCTTGGGTGAATTAAATCATGTCTCATGTTGCTTAAAAGATGTTGTGACTCTAGAGAAAGGTTGAGAGGGACAGAAGTCATTGCACAGTTTACTCTTCCATTTTCTATTTGTATTAATCTTTTAAAATAATACAACAGAATCCTTAACTAAATAAAATTATTGGAAGGCCTTAATAAAATTATTGGAAGCTTTCTTTAAAGTTGGCTCATTATATTTTTTGTACTGTAAACTAGTTGGTAAATGTAATTTCATTATAATTTTGTTTAATGACTAGGTTGATATTATGATTCATCACTCATTTACTTAATTAGTAACACTTGACTTTATGTACCAAAAATATTCAATTTGCACAGTGATATTTTTCAGTTAAATGAAATTATGTTTGGGGAAGATAAAGCTTTTTTTCTATTTTTGAAGCATGCTTTTCAGTATTGTTCTTGATTATCACCAAATATAAGCCATCAGCAAGAGTAGTAAGATGAGTTTGCTGCTAATATGTAGCAGAGAGGACAATAGTAGTTTGGCTTGGACTAGAACTGTCTGGGTTCAAATTATGGTGCTTTGAAAGATACTTTACCTTTCTGTGTTTGTATGCTCATCTTTATCTTTAAATTGATACCTCCCTCATACTATGTACCACAGTAACTACCTCTCGTGTGAGAGAATGAATTTAAAATCCACTTAGTGTGATTTTAATATTAATGTTATTATTACCACTTATTTTAGAATTTGTAGGAACGAAGAGTGATTTTTAGAGGTCATGACTCTAGTCTTCTGCTCTAAGGAAAAACTTCCCTAGTCCATTTCTGATTAATTTCATGGTTCTCAACTTAGTTAATGAGTTCAACCCTGCATGCAAAGCTGTGGACAAGGGCATTCCCAAAGTCACAGGCTAATGGAGGCACATTCATGGCACATCATTTTTGCTTCAGTATTTGGGAGAATTAAAAGTGTGTGTACGTATTAAAAGCAGCATAATGATATTATGCAGTAACATGCAAAATTTGCATGAATTTTTAAAGTACTAGACAAGGCTTTAAAAATCATTTACAGTTACAGAGGCAAACTTAAGATGGCACCACCAAGACCCGAGGATCATTTTCTTCTGTTATTCTAGAGACTTAGCTGGAAATGTTTGAGAAATACTAGAGAAACTGATGGGCTAGTTACCTGTTGTAAATGTTGTTTCTGTAAGAAAATTCCAGGATTTTCCTCAGCCATCCCTTTTATCTTCTAGCATTTTTAGGTGGTGAGGGTGGAGGAGTTAATGGTATTATGTAAGCCATCTGGTGGAGCTAATAAAATTCTAAGGTGACTGCAATTTGGTTTGAGGTTCAGGGTCATCTGGCTGTTTGGGAGACGGTCTCAGTCCTGGCTTGTGGAATGCCGCTATTGCTTCATTCTTGCATCTCTCATATGAACAGCGTGTCACCTTTTTCTTTTTTCAATACTCTTCTTCCCAGGCCCTGTACTTTCCTACAAGCTGCAATGGCCAGCCGGAGTGTTTCTCTGAATTTTATGCACAATTGTATATATGCAGTTGTCTCATCATATCGTCTCAACTGTCTCGAGTTATCTTTAAGAATGAAATTAATAAATGGCACTTCCATCCTTTTATTTCCACACTCCACTAATCTCAGAGTCATTCTGGCTACCTGCCACACCCTCAGGACCTCCTTTCCCTGTCATCCATTTTATCAGCAGCTTATTTCTATTTTATCTGCTGAATACATCTGGCATTTGTTCATTTTGCTTCCTTCCTGCTGTCACCCCTCCTTGCCTGTCTCCCATCATTTCCTCCCCTTCCTCCCACTGGACAGTTGGGCTCTACCTATTGCTCCAGCCTCCTTGTGCTTGGCCTTTACTCTTGGCGCTCCTGCCTCTTATCAGGCTTTCAGATCCATTCTATGCCAGGCTCTCTCTAGACACAGTGATACCTCCTTCACATGGTGAACTCTTAGCCCTCCTCTGGACTTTTGGCATTTTCTCTTCCAGTCCAAGGATGGTTATCTTGCTATTCACTTATTTCCAATTATAATTATCCACTGATTATACATAATGGCACCATTTGATTATTGTCTCTTTCTTTCACTAGGCTGTGGATTCCATAAAATCAAGTCTTCTTTTTCACAGTTATAGCCCCAGCACCTAGAACAACAGTTATTTCTGACTAAATGAACAGATGATTTACCAGATTATCTGTTCCAGAGGGAAAGGGAAGTAAAATATTAGCATATCCCCCACTAGTCTACTGGACTGAATTTCTGTTCTTAAGTGGAAAAAGCATCTTTTGGCCCTGATGTCAAGCTCAAAATTGCTTGGATCAAATAATGTTGGGTATTGAGTGGCAGGCTAAGGAGTTTAAACTTTGTATTGGAAGCACTGGGGAGCTAATGTAGGTGGGAAGCCCCCAGCTTAATGGTCTCAAACCCTCACTTCCCTGGCAGGATAAAGGTAAATGTGTGTTGCATACTTTGCCAAGACCAGGAAGTCCACCGGGCCCTTGAGAGAGGGAGGGACTCCTCAGGGATGGGAACACCTAAAAAAAAAATTCACTCACTACAATTGCATTAACAGGACTGGATCAAAGGTCATATTTCCAGGTTCCATGGCCGATGCTAGGCTCTTTTTACTCACAGCCGACTAAATAATAATTAGGAGGAAGCTGATGAAAATAAGCACCAATGATTGTTTTTTTTTCCCCTCTGTGCCAGATTCTACGCCAAGCACTTATGTGAAGTAGATAGTATTACTAATCCTATTTTATGCATGAAGAAAGAGGTTGAGGTTACATAACTTGGTGGAGGCCTGACAAGAACTAAGTGGCTCAATTCAGGTCTGACTAATCCTAAAGCTTGGGCTTCTGGCTGCCAATAAATCACAGTAGGACAAATGTTAATAAGATAAAATGTTATTAATAATAGCGTCTTTTTTATATGCTAGACAACAGCTCAGGGATGCACATTTGTTTTCTCCTTTTGCTCCTAAGAGCCAGGTAAGAAAACACTAGTTGCTAAGTTCCTCAGAGGACTGAGAATTCTGTAGCTCCACTGGCCAACATCCCTTGGGTCCTAAATGTTCAGTTACAATAATAATAAACTGGAAACAATATAAATAGAGAATGGAAAGGGACCCTGAGGAAAGATTGGGCATGATTTCATTGTACTCCTAAAACTTTTCTCATATGCTTTTGTGCCCAGTAGTGTTTATTCTGTAATGAGTCCTTAATATACCTCCATAGTCATAGAGAAACCCCTTTTGCCCTCTAGTGGCTGTATGGGACCGTGGAAATAATAGTTGCTCTTGTTTATTTCCTGTTTGATGTGTTTTGATGCAACAGACTATTCAGCTCAGACAGAGACCGTGTGCTGCAGGTGAGGAACACAGGCTTTGGAGTCTGAATTCAAATGCGACTTCTACTGCTTACAGCGATAGCAACCCAGGGATGTTTCTTTGACTTGCTTCCTTCATTTATTCCTCAAATGTTTATCGAACATCCGCTGTATATCATGTGTTATGTTAGAGGCTGGGGTTACAATGGGGGCAAAGATAGACATGGTCCTGGCTCTAGTGACGCTTACAGTTCAATTCAATAGAGAGATGTCAAATACACAAATGAGTTTGTGGTAAGCTTAATGACAGAGAGGTACCTAGAACATAGAACTAGGAAATAACCCAGGTGTGGGGGGCTTTCTAAGGTAACCTAACTAAGAGTTAGGAACAAAGCTCTCAGCATGGTGCTTAGCACATACTAAGTAAATGATAGTTACTACATGGTAAATTTTCCCAGAGAAAGAACCATAGACACAACTTTATTTAGTGGAAAGAGACTAATATGGTTGACTTTTGTCAGTATTTGGATTTTATATTGTATAATGTACCTCTATGATCTTGTTTATTTATTTTTCCTAGAAAGAAATGAAGTCAAAATAGTTGCTTGGAAGAATTGTTCAAAGATGCCAGACATGGTGGCTCATACCTGTAATTCGAGCACTTTGGGATGCCCAGGTGGGAAGATCACTTGAGCCCAGGAGTTTGAGAGCAGCCTGGGCAACACAGTGAGACCCCATCTCTACAAAAATTAAAAATAAAAACATTAGTCAGCCTTGGTGGTGCACGCCTGTAGACCCAGTTACTTGGGATGCTGAGGTGGGAGGATCTCTTGAGCCTGGGAAGTCAAGGCAGCAGTAAGCCATGATCATACCACTGCACTCCAGCCTAGATAACAGAGAAAGACTCTGTCTCAAACAAACAAACAAACAAATAAACAAACACACAGTGTTCAAAGATAGGCCATGAATGAAGACATCTAAACACAGCCATCTTGTTCCATAGTTAGTTCCAAGATAAAGTCAAACAGAAACAACTAGAAGCCAAGGCCTTTGGGGGCACTGTTTGTTTGGTAAATTTTGATTCATGGTCTCATTAATGCCTCATCAGCCTCTTGACCATTAGTCTGTTCAGGTAGCTCTGTATGGGGATCTTCATTCTCTGGCAGCCAAGATAGGATTGTCCTAATAATGACTGGTTTTAGTGTCTCCATAACCACTGGTCCCTGAATATAAAGCGCTATGCATAGCTAAACAAATTCTTATTGCTTTCAGCCTGTGTGCAATTTAGCAGCAAGATATTTCATATCTCACAGCATTCAATAGTCCTACTTAATTAGGAACTGCTTGCAAATCAGAACAGCTGATGATCATAATGACTGAAGTGGACATGTTTGCCCTGAAAAGGAAAAGAAAATATTGAAAAGACATTTCAATTGTCATTGAATAACTCAGAAAGGGACCAGGGTGTTGTCAGGGGAAATATATTGTCATTCGCCTTCCTGACTGTGCAACTTCCCTATAGGTTATGACAATACAGCTGGGACACACCAGAAGGGCCAATGTGAGAAATAAGAATTGAAACTGGGGCTGCCTGTCTTTCTGGGGGTGGTCTCCCATCCCATTGTTAGTTATACCCATATTCCCAGGCACAGATTTTCATTTTAGAAAAAAAAAAATTAAGGCAGTGGTGATAGAGTGCTAAAGCAGCTCTTTATTGAACAAAAATAAAAGCACCAGAATTATTCAGCACACCTTCAGTGATAAGCTTACATGAATGTACTGCATAATATATACTGCTTAAGGGCATGGACTTTGAAGTCAGACAGTCAAATTTTGGCCCTGCCACCTCATAGCTGTTAACTTGAAGCAAGTTACTTAACTGCTCTGAGTCTGTGTTTCCTGATCTATAAAAAGGGGTGTCTGTGGTTACCTCAAAGGCTGTTGAAAAATTGAATGTGCCCATGCCTGCAAAACACCACGCATAGAGGCTGGCAAGTACTAAGTGCTAAGTAACTGTTGACTGATTTGTGAGTTCAGTTTTGACTCAGTTTCTGACTTCTGCTGGCTAGAACTTATAAATACATTAAGACACCCACCTGGTTAAATAGGTAGAAGACTCAAATTATATATGCGCGCATACGTACATATGTATCTGCCTAGGATATAGTAAGACCTCAATCAATATTAGTTTCTTTCCAGTTCCAGTCATGTTGGTATTAAATTAGTATGACAACCAAGGCTGAACTGGGCAAATGTGAAATAGATCTATCACAGTAATTATTATCATTTGTATTACTTTAGAATTTAAAAAGCTCTTTCAGCATGCATTGCTTTAGTAAATCCTTACAACAGTCGGGGAGGTGTGGAAGTGTTTTTTTGTTTATTTGTCCATATATTCTTTCCTCCACGCAGCAAATGCACATGAGTGCCTGTGATGTGTCAGGTACTCTGCTCATCCTGGTAAACCAAATAGATGTCCTCACAGCCCTGTCTGGGTGATCCTCCAAATGTATGTCCTAAGATACCAAAAGGTGCTATAGACAAAGTAGTTATTTCCAGTGATTAATGTTTTATATACGAAAAAAATGAGATTCAGTGTGGCTTGTAAGTGACAGAGCCAGATCTCAAGCTCCAAATCCCAAGTCTTTTCCACTGGATCCCATGCCTGCCTGCCTGAATGTATCATTTGGAATAAATGCTAGAGAGAGCCTGGTGTAGCCATTCATTTTACAGATTAAAGGCACCGAGGCTTAAAGTGGGTAAATGATATGCTCAAGACTGTCTCTGCTTTAGGGGTAGCTATCAGTTCCAACGAGGAAACCTTTTGACAGCATGCTAAATCTTAGAATGTATATAGCTTATTCTGCACTAACGTAATAGCTGCATTTTAATAAACTGTGTGTTATCAAAAATTCATGTTCGTTTCAGGGGCCATAGTTAAGGGGCACTGGAGAGTTTCAGACTGACAAATCAAAGTTACTTTTTTTCCTAGGAAGAACTTAAGAAATAGGAATATTGTTTTATAGCGGTAAAACCTAAATGCCACTGAGCAAATCCAGCACTTGATAAAATCTAGCTTTTTTTCAAGAGTAAAGAACTTTCACTTTCTATCACACCAGCACTATTATTATGTGTTTAGACTTTTGTCACCCAGTTACAGGAGACAGAGCTCAAACCACTCAAACAAAGCAGCTGTATTTTGTAGATGCAGAGCCTTCTTCCTTCTGTGGTGTGGTGCTAGTTCTCAGCGACGGATGAGTTTTTAGTAAAGAGATGGTCAGCCTGCTCTGGGCCAGATCCTATTCTAGGCAGAAGAATGAGTAGAACAGACCATGCCCCTATGCAAATGGAGCTCATGTTCTATTGGAAGACAGATAGTGATGAAAAGAAGGAAAAAAGGAATGGAGGGAAGAAAGGAAGGAAGGATATTAGGTTAGATAGTGATAAATGCCATGAGGAATTATCAAACAAGTAAGGAGAATTAGAGGGAGAGGGTGGAGGTGGGGCTGGCTTGTGTGCTGCTTTAGATCAAGTGATCTAGGAGGGCCTCTCATGGCCACAGTGAAGATGTGACTGGAGTGAGGAAGAAGCCATATGGCACCTTGGAGTAAAAGTCTCCCAGGCAAAGGCAGCAGCGAGGGAAAAGGTCTTGGGATGGAAACATAGCAGGCCTGTTTGAGGAAAGCATAGAGGCCTGTGGGCTGGAAGGAAGAATACAAAGCAGGGCAAGAGAAAAGCGGCCTGAGAGACAGTTGGGGACAAGAGTGTGAAGGACCTTGTGGGACTTTACTCTGGGTAAGATAGGAAGGTACTAGAGGTTTTTGGCCAGAGGAGGGATGTTACCTGACTTAGCTTTTAGCAGGCTCCTAAGTAGAGATAGACAGTCCAGGATTACAGGCAGAAGCTGAGACTGTTGGGGAATTATTGTAGCCCTTCTTGCCAAGACTTGGTGGTGGCTTGATTTTGGAGATCAGGGTAGAGCTGGCAAGAAATGGTTGGATTATCATGGATGGTCATGTTTGGATGGCAAGAAATGGCTGTTAATCTTTTGAAGGTTGTCCTAAAAGGATTTGCTGGTGGACTCCAAGGTGTTTGGCCTGAACAGCTAGAAGAAGAGAGCCACTATTTTTGAGCACTTTATTTGTGGGCTCAGGTATGTGTTTGTGTGAAAGACTAAGGTACACTAATGGAGGTGGTTCCTTCAAGTAAGAGTGTGTAGAAATGCCTGATGACATTGCTTATGACATTGTAGAAATGTCTAATGACATTGTTGTGCTGAACACCTATCAACTTCAGTGGTGATGGCACCAGGTTCAAGAGGCTGAAGAAGAGACCCAGAGCCAGCAAACGTGACATGGGCTTTTACTGGGGGCTTACATACAGGGGAGAGAGTCCAGTGGCAGCGGGCTGGACAGGAGAACCAGGCAACTTGCAAAAAACATGTGGTTTATATGGCATATTTACTTAGCACTCTCCCTGTGACAACCTTCACTTAACCCCAAACAAAGGGCCTTGATTCCCTATACAGCCATGTTCCATTGGACAGGCCAGGGGCTCAGATGTTCCTTATAGATTAGGAACAACTCTCTGGGTTGGCCATTCTTGGATTCTTAGCTTGGAACACCTAACCACATTCAGGTGCATCTGCCATACAGGGTTATTCTTAGGGTATGCTTAAGTTATTGCTATCAGGTGTGTTTGCCATACACACATGTTCAGATACAAATGTGGGTGGGATTAGAAAACCTGTCCTTGTCTTCGTACATGCCTTCTGCCCCTCTGCTCTATACACTTAACAACATTTCTTTTAGCCATTTCCTACCTCCAATAAAATGTTCACTTGGAAGAAGACCAGTCATTTAGGACTTAGTGTGATTTTAAGTCAGTACGATACCTTTGCTAGATATATTTACATTTAAACCTAACTTTGCATTCTATGATGACACATAGATTTAGTCTCTTAGGCTAACTTTAATCATTAGCGTTGCTTGCCCAGAGAACTGTGCTGAAAAAGTTTGTGAAGCTCGTCCTGGGCTCAGCAGGAAAGAGGAAACCTTAATCATATCTGCCATTATAGGGACTGAGAGTGGCATATCATATGTGCATAGTATTTGATATCCTAGCTATGGCTGCCACACCCACACAAAATACTTTTTATCCTATCCTTTCCCTCTTGGAGGAAGTTTTGGCAATAGCAAATAGAGGAAATATTTTTCTTTTTTACTTTCTTGAGGCCCGCTTGCCTTGTGACACATGGAGACCACTGGCCCAAAGATCAGACTGTAATATCTAAAGGCCTTGATGAATTATGTGATAAAAAACTCAAGTGCTCTAGGAGATAGGTCCTTTACCTTAATGGGTAATGCCTTTGCCAGGTCATAGGCTATTTTTTCTCTAGCATTCATCACTGCCAAACATACTGTAATTAACATTCATTTATTATGTGTACTGTTTCTTTGCTTCATCAGAATGGGAGCCACAGGGCAAAGACTTTGCTCTGTGTTGTTCAGTGCTATTTCCCCAGTGCCCAAACAGTGGCTCTAGGAAGTAAGTATTGAGTGAATGTTGAATGAATAATAATAATAGTAAGTTGCAGCCTAGAGTTAGGATAAATGATTACTTAAGGTAGCAGCACTTTTTTTGAAAGCAGAAAGCTCCTGTTGTAACAAAAATCACTGTCACTATATGGGTTAATGAACATTATTAATAATTAGAGTGATAATGAAGATGACAATAAGAGATTTCTCAAAAGAAGAGCTATGAATGGCCAAGTATATGAAAGAAATGCTTAATATCCCTAATTATAAGGTGACTATAAATTCAAGTCACAATAAAATATCACCTCACACTTGTTAGAATGGTTTGTTAGATCAAGTTTAGCCTAAGCTGCCTCCTTACATATTTTAAGTTCGGCCTAAAGGTTTTTCCATACATCGTGAGCTATAACAAGCGGAGGTGTAAACAAACCATAGCCTACCCTTGTGCCAATCACTGACTTTTGGCCAATCAAATGTAGCCAACTGTTTGAACTGTGTTCAAATAAGGCAAGCACCCAGCTGCAACCAATCCAGCTGTTTTTGTATTTTACTTCCATTTTCTGTACATCACTTTCCTTTTTCTGTCCATAAATCTTCTTCTACCATGCGGCTGCACTGGAGTCTCTGAGCCTACTCTGGCTCAGAAGGCTGCCCGATTCACAAACTGTTCATTGCTCAATTAAACTCCTTTAAATTTAATTTGGCTGAAGTTTTCCTTTTATCAGGCTATTATCAGAAAGACAAAAGATAATAAGTGTTGCTGAGTTGTGGAGAAAAAGCAACCCATGTACACTGTTGGTGAGAATGTACATTAGTACAGCCGTTATAGAAAACAGTATGAAGTTCCTCAAAAAATTAGAACCACCATGTGATTCCAGAATCCCACTAGTGTGTAGTTATCCAAAGGAAATAAAATAAGTATTCTAAGGATATCTGCACTCCCATGTTTATTGTAGTATTATTCATAATAGCTAAGATTCAGAATCAACCTAAGTGTCCATCAGTATATGATGGATGAAGAAAATGTGATATACATACACCCTGGAATATTAGTCAGCCTTAACAAAAGAAGGAAATCCTGTTATTGGAGACAAACTGGTGAAACTGGAGGACATTATACTAAGTGAAATAAGCCAGGCACAGAAAGACAAATACTGCATGATGTCACTTACATGTGAAATCTTAAACAGTCAAACTCATAAAGGCAGAGAATAAAATGGTGGTTACCAGGAGCTGGGGCGGAGAGTGGGCAGCTGGAGAATTGTTGGTCAAAGGATACAAAATTTCAGTTATGGGAGGAATGAATTAAAGATATCTATTGTACAACATAATGACTGTGGTTAATAACAATGTATTATTTTCTTGAAAAGCACTGCAGAATAAATTTTAAGTGTTCTCACTATAAAAAAATGATGTGATGGGCCAGGTGTGGTGGTTCATGCCTGTAATCCCAGCACTTTGGGAGGCCGAGGTGGGCAGATCACAAGGTCAGGAGTTTGAGACCAGCCTGTCCAATATGATGAAACCCTATCTCTACTAAAAATACAAAAATTAGCCGGGCGTGGCGGCACATGCCTGTAGTCCCAGCTATTCAGGAGGCTGAGGCAGAAGAATCACTTGAACCAGGGAGGTGGAGGTTGCAGTGAGCTGACATGTGCCACTTCACTCCAGCCTGGGTGACAGAATGAGACTCTATCTCAAAAAACAAACAAACAAACAAACAAAAAGATGTGATGAATGCATATGTTAATTCACTCAATTTAGCCATTTAGCAATGCATACATATTTTAAAATATGTTGTACCTGATAAATACATACAATTTTTATTTGTCTATTAAAAAATTAATTAATTAAAAAAGCCAAGCTCATAGAAGCAGAGAGTAGAATGATGGTTGTTGCCAAGGGCTGGGAGGAGGTGGGGGGATAGGGAGATGCTGGTAAAACATACAGTTTTAATTAGAGCAGAGGAAGTTCTGGAGATCTGTTGTATAGCATGGTAACTATAGTTAATAATAATAATGCATTGTACACTTGAAATTGCTAAGAGAATAGATCGTAAGTGTTCTCACCACACACACAAATCATAACTGGACATAATAATTAATTTGATTGTGGCAATCATTTCACAATGTATATTAAAACAAACAAACAAAATAATAATAATTGTAATAGCTCTTTAAAGCCCTTATATGTGCCTGACCCTCAACTAAGTGCCTGATGCTCATTATCTCCCTTGTGAAGTAGGTCCTCGTTTGTCAAGTGTAGAAATTCAGGCTCTTGGTGACTTGTCCAAGGATACAATGCTAATAATCAGGGGGTTCCAAAGCTAAAAAGAAAACATTAAGACCTCTCTATATAGGAGGCTTGGCCTTTTATCTGCTAAGTTGGATCATTCTCTTTAGAGCCATTTAAAACCATTGAAAAAAGGAAGAACTTCTGGGCAAATGAGAGGTTTGGCTGCCTTTTACCATTGTAAAAATGCAAAAGTTGCTGGAGTCTGAAAGGGTCTTTGAATTGATTCATTTGTTTTGTTTATTCTGCAATTCTCCAGTAGGAAAGAACCAGACCTTTTCTGCACAAATAACCTTTTCCCAAATTATGTTGATACGCTGGTTGTGAAGGATCCCAAGTGAGTATAAGGGTAAAGAAGAAAGGAGAATCTAAAAACCTTCACACCCAAATCCAGGCTTTTGAGGAAAAATAGGTGGTTGGGATGGGAAGAGCTGGGGTTCAGGGAGAGTTGATCCCAAACTTTTTTGCTTTGGGCCAAATATGCAGACCACTTTTATTATTATTATTATTATTTTAATTTAAAAAAGTCACTCACTTTTATTTACTTATATTCGCATATTAAACAGAATTTGCAGACTCTCACCATGAATGTAAGAGCAGCATTACTGACCATAAATAGAAAGTAATAATATACTTAGTGAAAATAAAGCAATGCCATTTCCTGTTTTAAAATTAAAACAATACAAGTCCCCCAGAGTTAGAGCACACAGTCCATGAGTTGGAAGCTGAGTGTTGGCCCCCTAAAATCTTCCAGAAACGAAGCCAGTGGGGCAAATCCATCTTACACCAGAATGAAACCCTCAAGGTCATCAAAGAGGTTAAAAGAAAAAAAAAGCATCCAAAGGTCAGCAACCTCAAAGATTAAAGGTAGATAAGCCCACAAAGATGAGAGAGAAACAGCACAAGAATCCTGAAAACTCAAAAAGCCAGAGTGCCTTCTTTTCTCCAGACAATCACATCACCTCTCCAGCAAGGGTTCTGAACCAGGTTGAGATGGCTGAAATAACAGAAATAGAGTTCAAAATATGGATAGGAATGAAGATCATTGAGCTACAGGAGTACATTGAAACTCAATACAAGGAAGCTAAAAATCATGATAAAAGAATTCAGTAGGTGACAGACAAAATAGACAGTATAGAAAAGAATGTAATTGACCTGACAGAGCTGAAAAATACACTATAGTAATTTCATAATGCAATCACAAGTTTTAATAGCAGAATAGACCAAGCAGATGAAGCAATTTCAGAGCCTGAAGACTGGCTTTCTGAAACAAGACAGTCAGATAATAGAGAAAAAAGAATGAAAAAGAATGAACAAAACCTCTGAGAAATATGGGATTATGTGAAGAGACCAAATCTGTGATTCACTGGTATCCCTGAAAGAGATGGGGAGAATGGAACCAACTTGGAAAACATATTTCAGGGTATCATTCATGAGAATCTCCCCAACTTAGCTAGACAGGCCAACATTGAAATTTAGGAAATAGAGAGAACCCCAGTAAGATACTTCACAAGAAGATCATCCCCAAAACACATAATCATCAGATTCTCCATGGTTGAAATGACAGAAAAAATGTTAAAGGCAGCTAGAGAGAAAGGTCAGGTCACCTACAAAGGGAAGTTCATCAAAGTAACAGCAGACCTCTCAGCAGAAACCCTACAAGCCAGAAGAGATTGGGGACCAATGTTCAACAGTTTTAAAGAAAAGAAATTCTGATCCAGAATTTCATATCCAGCCAAACTAAGCTTCATAAATGAAGGAGAAATAAGGTCCTTTTCAGACAAGCAAATGCTGAGAGAATTCATTACCAACAGACCTGCCTTACAAGATCTCCTGAAGGAAGCACTAAATATGGAAAGAATGGATGGCTACCAGCCACTACAAAAACATGGTAAAGTATACAGACCAGTGACACTATAAAACAACCACATAAACAAGTCTGCAAAATAACCAGTTAACATCATGATGATGGGATCAAATCCAGAATTGTCAATACTAACCTTAAATGTAAATGGGCTAAATGCCCCATTTAAAAGACACAGACGGGAAAATTGGATAAAGAGCCAAGACTCATCAGTGTGCTGTATTCAGGAGACCTATCTCATGTGCAAAGACACACATATGCTCAAAATAAAGGGATGGAGGAAGATCTACCAAGCAAATGGAAAGCAAAAAAAAAAGAAAAGAAAGCAGGGGTTGCAATCCTAGTCTCTGATAAAACAGACTTCAAACCAACAAAGATCAAAAGAGAAAAAGAAAGCCATTACATAATGGCAAAGGAATCAATTCAACAAGAAGAGCTAATTTTCCTAAATATATATGCACCCAATACAGGAGCACCCAGATTCATAAAGCAAGTCCTCAGAGACCTACAAAGAGACTTAGACTCCCACACAATAATAATGGGAGATTTTAACACCCCACTGTCAATATTAGACAGATCAACGAGACAGAAGGTTAACAACGATATCCAGGACCTCAACTCAGCTCTGCAACAAGCAGACCTAATAGACATCTACAGAAGTCTCCACTCCAAATCAACAGAATATACATTCTTCTCAGCACCACATTGCACTTATTCTAAAATTGACCACAAAGTTGGAAGTAAAGTAATCCTCAGCAAAGGTAAAAGAAAAGGAATCACAACAAACTGTCTCTCAGACCACAGTGCAATCAAATTAGAACTCAGGATTAAGAAACTCACTGAAAGCTGCACAACCACATGGAAACTGAATAACCTGCTCCTGAATGACTACTGGGTAAATAATGAAGTGAAGGCAGAAATAAAGATGTTCTTTGAAACCAAAGAGAACAAAGACACAACGTAGCAGAATCTCTGGGACACATTTAAAGCAGTGTGTAGAGGGAAATTTATAGCACTAAATGCCCACAAGACAAAACAGGAAAGATCTAAAATTGACACCCTAACATCACAACTAAAAGAACTAGAGAAGCAAGAGCAAACACATTCAAAAACTAGCAGAAGGCAAGAAATAACTAAGATCAGAGCAGAAGTGAAAGAGATAGAGACACAAAAAACTCTTCAAAAAATCAATCAATCCAGGAGCTGGTTTTTTGAAACGATCAACAAAATTGATAGACCACTAGCAAGACTAATAAAGAAGAAAAGAGAGAAGAATCAAATAGACGCAATAAAAAATGATAAAGGGGATATCACCACTGATCCCACAGAAATACAAATTTCCATCAGAGAATACTATAAACACCTCTATGCAAATAAACTAGAAAATCTGGAAGAAATGGATAAATTCCTGGACACATACACCCTCCCCAGACTAAACCAGGAAAAAGTTGCATCTCCAAATACACCAATAGCAGGCTCTGAAATTAAGGCAATAATTAATAGCCTACCAACCAAAAAAGTCCAGGACTAGAAAGATGCACAGCCAAATTCTACCAGAGTTACAAGGAGGAGATGGTACCATTACTTCTGAAAGTATTCCAATCAATAGAAAAAGAGGGCATCCTCCCTAACTCATTTTATGAGGCCAACATCATCCTGATACCAAAGCCTGGCAGAGACACAACAAAAAAAGAGAATTTTAGACCAATATCCCTGATGAACATTGATGCAACAATCTTCAATAAAATACTGGCAAACTGAATCCAGCAGCACATCAAAAAGCTTATCCACCATGATAAAGTCGGCTTCACCCTAGGATGCAAGGCTGATTCAACATATGCAAATCAATAAATGTAATCCATCACATAAACAGAACCAAAGACAAAAACCACATGATTATCTCAGTAGATGCAGAAAAGGCCTTCAATAAAATTCAACAGCCCTTCATGCTAGAAACTCTGAATAAACTAGGTATTGATAGAATGTATCTCAAAATAATAAGAACTATTTATGACAAACCCACAGCCAATATCATAGTGAATGGGTAAAAACTGGAAGCATTCCCTTTGAAAACTGGCACAAGGATGCCCTCTCTCACCACTCCTATTTAACGTATTGTTGGAAGTTCTGGCCAGGGCAATAAGGCAAGATAAAGAAATAAAGGGTATTCAAGTAGGAAATGAGGAAGTCCAATTGTCCCTGTCTGCAGATGACATGATTGTATATTTAGAAAACCCCATTGTCTCAGCTCAAAATCTCCTTAAGCTGATAAGCAACTTCAGCAAAGTCTCAGGATAGAAAATCAATGCGCAAAAATCACAAGCATTCCTATATACCATTATCAGACAAACAGAGAGCCAAATCATAAGTGAACTCCCATTCACAATTGCTATGAAGAGAATAAAATACCTAGGAATCCAACTTACAAGGGATGTGAATTACCTCTTCAAGGAGAACTACAAACCACTGCTCAATGAAATAAAAGAGGACACAGACAAATGGAAGAATATTCCATGCTCATGGATAGGCAGAATCAATACCATTAAAATGCCCATCCTGCCCAAAGTAATTTATAGATTCAATGCCATCCCCATCAAGCTACCAGTGACTTTCTTCATAGAATTGGAAAAAACTAAAGTTCATATGGAACCAAAAAAGAGCCCGCATTGCCAAGAGAATCCTAAGCAAAAGAACAAAGCTGGAGGCATCACACTACCTGACTTCAAACTATACTACAAGACTACAATAACCAAAACAGCATGGTACTGGCACCAAAACAGAGAGATAGACCAATGAAATAGAACAGAGCCCCCAGAAATAACACTACACATCTACAACCATCTGATCTTTGACAAAATCAAGAAATGGGGAAAGGATTCCCTATTTAATAAATTATGCTGGGAAAACTGGCTAGCCATATGTAGAAAGCTGAAACTGGATCCCTTCCTTACACCTTATACAAAAATTAATTCAAGATGGATTAAAGACTTAAATGTTAGACCTAAAACCATAAAAACCCTAGAAGAAAACCTAGGCAATACCATTCAGGACATAGGCATGGGCAAGGACTTCATGTCTAAAACACCAAAAGCAATGGCAACAAAAGCCAAAATTGACAAATGAGATCTAATTAAACTAAAGAGCTTCTGCATAGCAAAAGAAACCACCATCAGAGTGAGCAGGCAACCTACAGAATCGGAGAAAATTTTTGCAATCTACTCATCTGACAACGGGCTAATATCCAGAATCTACAAAGAACTCAAACAAATTTACAAGAAAAGCCAAACAAACCCATCAAAAAATGGGCAAAGGATATGAACAGACACTTCTCAAAAGAAGACATCTTTGCTATTGTGAATAGTGCCACAATAAACATACATGTGCATGTGTCTTTATAGCAGCATGATTTATAGTCCTTTGGGTATATACCCTGTAATGGGATGGCTGGGTCAAATGGTATTTCTAGTTCTAGATCCCTGAGGAATCGCCACACTGACTTCCACAATGGTTCAACTAGTTTACAGTCCCACCAACAGTGTAAAAGTGTTCCTATTTCTCCACATCCTCTCCAGCCAGCACCTGTTGTTTCCTGACTTTTTAATGATTGCCATTCTAACTGGTGTGAGATGGTATCTCATTGTGGTTTTGATTTGCATTTCTCTGATGGCCAGTGATGATGAGCATTTTTTCATGTGTCTTTTGGCTGCATAAATGTCTTCTTTTGAGAAGTGTCTGTTCATATCCTTTGCCCACTAAAGACTTGGAACCAACCCAAATGTCCAACAATGATAGACTGGATTAAGAAAATGTGGCACGTATACACCATGGAATACTATGCAGCCATAAAAAAGGATGAGTTCATGTCCTTTGTAGGGACATGGATGAAATTGGAAATCATAATTCTCAGTAAACTATCACAAGGACAAAAAACCAAACATTGCATGTTCTCACTCATAGGTGGGAATTGAACAATGAGAACACATGGACACAGGAAGGGGAACATCACACTCTGGGGACTGTTGTGGGGTGGGGGGAGGAGAGAAGGATAGCATTAGGAGATATACCTAATGCTAAATGATGAGTTAATGGGTGCAGCACACCAACATGGCACATGTATATGTATGTAACTAACCTGCACGTTGTGCACATGTACCCTAAAACTTAAAGTATAAAAAAAAAAGACATCTATGCAGCCAGCAGACACATGAAAAAATGCTCATCATCACTGGTCATTAGAAAAATGCAAATCAAAACCACAATGAGATATGATCTTATGCCAGTTAGAATGGCAATCATTAAAAAGTCAGGAAACAACAGATGCTGGAGAGGATGTGGAGAAATATGAACGCTTTTACACTGTTGGTGGGAGTGTAAATTAGTTCAACCATTGTGGAAGACAGTGTGGCAATTCCTCAATTATCTAGAACTAAAATTACCGTTTGACCCAGCAATCCCATTACTGGGTATATACCCAAAGGATTATAAATCATGCTACTATAAAGACATATCCACACGTGTGTGTATTGCGGCACTATTCACAATAGCAAAGACTTGGAACCAACCCAAATGCCCATCAATGATAGACTGGATAAGGAAAATGTGGCACATATACACCATGGAATACTATGCAGCCATAAAAAAGGATGAGTTTGTGTCTTTTGTAGGGACATGGATGAAGCTGGAAACCGTCATTCTCAGCAGACTATTACAAGGACAGAAAACCAGACACTGCGTGTTCTCACTCATAGGTGGGAATTGAACAATGAGATCATTTGGACACAGGGCAGGGAACATCACACACTGGGTCCTGTCAGGGGGTGTGGGGCTGGGGGAGGGATGGCATTAGGTGAAATACCTAATATAAATGATGAGTTGATGGGTGCAGCAAACCAACATGGCACATGTATACCTATGTATCAAACCTGCACATTGTGCACATGTACCCTAGAACTTAAAATATAATAAAAAAAAGAAAAGATGCTCAGCGTTATCTGTCATTAGGGAAATAGAAATCAAAACCACAATATGACACCACTTCACACCCACTAAACCAGACAACAATAACAAGCATCAGCAAGGATGTCAGGAAATTGGAAACTTCATACATTCCTGGTGTAAAATTTAATAATTGTAGAATTGTTCAATTACTTGGATAAAAAAAGATCAAGGAATCCAGAGCTATTTTTTGAAAGAATTATTAATAATAAAGTAGACTACTAGCTAGACTAATAAAGAAGAAAAGAGAGAAGATTCAAATAAACACAATCAGGAATCACAAGGAGGATATTATCACTGACCCCACCGAAATACAAATAACTATCAGAGTATATTATAAACACCTCTATGCAGATAAGCTAGCAAATCTAGAAGAAATGCATAAATTCCTAGACGCGTTCACCCACCCAAGATTGAATCAGGAAGAAACTGAATCCTAGAACAGACCAATAGGGAGCTCTGAAATTTAGACAATAATAAATAGCCTACCAACCAAAAAAAAGCCCAGGAGCAGATGGATTCACAGCTAAATTTTACCAGATGTACAGAGAAGAGCTGGTAGCATTCCTGCTGAAACTATTCCAAAAAATTGAGGAGGGACTCCTCCCTAACTCATTCTATGAGGCCAGCAGCATCCTGATAACAAAACCTGACAGAGATACAACAAAAAAAGAAAACTACAGGCCAATATCCTTGATGAATATTGATGCAAAAATCTTTGACCTAATGCTAGCAAACTGAATCCAGCAGCACATCAAAAAGCTTACTCCCTGTGATCAAGTAGCCTTTATCCCTGGGATGCAAAGTTAGTTCAACATTTGCAAATCCATAAATGTTATTCATCACATAAACAGAACTAAAGACAAAAACCTCACGATTATCTCAATAGATGTAGAAAAGGCTTTTGATAAAATTTAACACCCATTTATGTTAAAAAAACTCTCACTAAACTCCTTATTGGAGGAGCATACCTAAAAATAATAAGAGCCACCTATGGCAAACAGACAGCCAACATCATACTAAATGGGCAAAACTGGAAGCATTCCCACTGAAAATCAGCATAAGACAAGGATGCCCTCTCTCACCACGTCTATTCAACATAGTGTTAGAAGTCCTGGCCAGGACAATCAGGCAAGATAAAGAAATAAAGCACATTCAAATGCAGGTGACATAATCCTATGTCTAGAAAACCCCATCGTCTCAGCCTAAAAGCTTCTTAAGCTTATAAACAACTTCAGCAAAGTGTCAGGATGCAAAATCCATGTGCAAAAATCACAAACATTCCTATATACCAACAATAGTCAAGCCAAGAGCCAAATCAGGAAGATAGTCCCATTCATAATTGCCACAAAAGAATAAAATACCTAGGAATCCAGCAAACTAGGGAAGTGAAAGATCTCCACAAGGAGAACTACAAAATTCTGCTCAAAGAAATCAGAGATGACAAAAACAAATGGAAAAACATTCCATGCTCATGGATAGGAAGAATAAATAGCATACAAATGGCCATATGGCCCAAAACAATTTATAGAAATTCAATGTTATTCCTATTAATCTACCATTGAGATTCTTCACGGAACTAGAAACAAACTGTTTTAAAATTCATATGGAAGCAGAAAAGAGCCCAAGAGCCAAGGCAATCCCAAGCCAAAAGAACAAAACTGGAGGCATCATGCTACCCAATTTCAAACTGTACTACCAGGCTACAGTGACCAAAACAGCATGGTTCTGGTACAAAAACAGACACATAGCCCAATGCAACAGATTAGAGAACCCAGAAATAAGGCTGTACACCTACAACAATCTGATCTTCGATAAACCTGACAAAAACAAGCAATGGGAAAAGGATTCCCTATTCAATAAATGGTACTGGGATAAGTTGCTAGCCATATGCAGAAGATTAAAACTGGACCCCTTCCTTCTATCATATACAAAAATTAACTCAAGATAGCTTAAAGACTTCAATGTAAAACCTCAAACTATAAAAACCCTGGAAATCAACCTAGGCAATGCCATTAAGGACATAGGAACAGGCAAAGATTTAATGACAAAGATGCTAAAAGTAATTGCAACAAAAGCAAAAATTGACAAATGAGATCTAATTAAACTAAGGAGCTTCTGCACAGCAAAGGAAGCTACGAACAGAGTGAATAGACAACCTACAGAATGGGAGAAAATTTTTGCAAACTATGCATCTAACAAAGGTCTAATATCCAGCATATATAAGGAACTTAAACAAATTTACAAGAAAAAAGCAACCCCATTAAAAAGTGGGCAAAGGACATGAACAAACACTTTTCAAAAGAAGACACACATGCGGCCAACAAAAATCTGAAAAAAAAGCTCAACATCACTGATCATTAGAGAAATGCAAATCAAAACCACAATGAGATACAGTCTCACACCAGCCAAAATGGCTATTGTTAAAAAGTCAAAAAGTAGCAGATGCTGGTGAGGGTCTGGAAAAAAAGGAATGCTTATACACTGTTGGTGGGAGTGTAAATTAGTTCAACCATTGTGGAAGACAGTGTGACGATTCCTTAAAGACCTAAAAGAAGAACTACCATTCAACCCAGCAATCCCATTACTGGATATATTCCTAAAGTAATATAAATCATTCTATTATAAAGACACATGCATGTGTATATTCATTGCATCAGTATTTACAATAGCAAAGACATGGAATCAATCTAAATGCCCATCAATGATAAACTGGATAAAGAACATGTGGTACATGTACACCATGGAATACTATGCAACCCTAAAAATGAACGAGGTCATGTCCTTTGCAGGAACATGGATGCAGCTGGAGACCATTATCCTTAGCAAACTAACATAGGAACAGAAAACCAAATACTTTATTTTCTCACTTATAAGTGGGAGGCAAATGATGAGAACACATGGATACATGGAGGGATACAACACACACTGGGGCCTATCACAGAGTGGAGGAGGGTGAGGATCAAGAAAAATAACAGGTACTAAGCTTAATATCTGGGTGATGTAGTAATCTGTACAACAAACCCCCATGACACAAGTTTACCTGTATAACAAACTTGTATATGTACCCCCAAACCTAAAATAAAAGTTAAAGAAAATAAAGCCATGTTTTTCTTGTTTTAAAATTAAAGAATAAAAATAAATAATGAAGTATAAATCTAATTGATTTTACAGAAAATAGCTTTCCCTGTAAATAGAGTGGAACTGTTTATAATCAGTTACCAATAAAGAAATGTTTAGCTCCTTGTCACTTAGTTTAAAGATAAAAAGATATTTTTTTCAGATTTAATATTAATTAGCATCAAGAATCCCAAAGCATATGCAAATTATTTATCTATGTAAATATATTATATATGTATATAAATATATTGTGTGTATATGCAACATATGGTATACATAGAAAAATCATATATAGTAATTTTAATTTTTTGAGAGAATCTTGCTCTCTTACTCAGGTTGGAGTGCAGTGGTGATCACAGCTCACTGTAGCCTCACGCTCCTGGACTCTGATGATTCTCCCACCTCCAGCTTCCCAAGTCACTAGAACTATAGGCATGCACCACCAAATCTGGCTAATTTTTTTTGTTTTGTTTTTTTGTAGAGACTGGGGTCTTGCTAATTTGCCCATGCTGGTCTTGAACTCCTAGCCTCAAATAATCCTCTTGCCTCAGCCTCCCAAAGTGCGGGAATTACAGGTGTGAGCCACTGCACCTAGGTGATATATACTAATTCTTAAAAGCCAGATTGGAATTTAACTTTTCAATAGTGGTTGGTGACCCTTTGATCATGGAGAGCTCAGCAAGAGGCTGTAAGCCAAGTGGCCAATTTTCATTAGTTTGGGACCAGGAGTGAGGGCCTGGGCCCTCCCTGCTGGAAAAGACAGTTTAAGATTGTACAATCAAAGCTGCTTCTCTCTCTCTCTCTTTTTAAAATTTATTATTTATTTATTTTTTTATTATTATACTTTAAGTTCTAGGGTACATGTGCACAACGTGCAGGTCTGTTACATATGTATACATGTGCCATGTTGGTGTGCTGCACCCATTAACTCGTCATTTAGCATTAGGTATGTCTCCTAATGCTATCCCTCCCCCGTCACCCAACCCAATGACAGGCACCGGTGTGTGATGTTCCCCTTCCTGTCTCCAAGCATTCTCATTGTTCAATTCCCACTTATGAGTGAGAACATGTGGTGTTTGGTTTTCTGTCCTTGCGATAGTTTGCTGAGAATGATGGTTTCCAGCTTCATCCATGTCCCTACAAAGGACATGAACTCAGACTTTTTTATGGCTGCATAGTATTCCATGGTGTATATGTGCCACATTTTCTTAATCCAGTCTATCATTGATGGACATTTGGGTTGGTTCCAAGTCTTTGCTATTGTGATAGTGCCACAATAAACATACGTGTGCGTGTGTCTTTATAGCAGTATGATTTATAATCCTTTGGGTATATACCTGGTAATGGGATGGCTGGGTCAAATGGTATTTCTAGTTCTAGATCCTTGAGAAATCGCCACACTGTCTTCCACAATGGTTGAACTAGTTTACAGTTCCACCAACAGTGTAAAAGTGTTCCTATTTCACCACATCCTCTCCAGCACCTGTTGTTTCTTGACTTTTTAATGATTGCCATTCTAACTGGTGTGAGATGGTATCTCATTGTAGTTTTGATTTGCATTTCTCTGCTGGCCAGTGATGATGAGCATTTTTTCATGTGTCTTTTGGCTGCATAAATGTCTTCTTCTGAGAAGTGTCTGTTCATATCTTTTGCCCACTTTTTGATGGGGTTGTTTGTTTTTTTCTTGTAAATTTGTTTGGGTTCTTTGTAGATTCTGGATATTAGCCCTTTGTCAGATGAGTAGATTGCAAAAATTTCTCCCATTTGATAGGTTGCCTGTTCACTCTGATAGTAGTTTCTTTTGCTGTGCAGAAGCTCTTTAGTTTAATTAGATCTCATTTGTCAATTTTGGCTTTTGTTGCCATTGCTTTTGGTGTTTTAGACACGAAGTCCTTGCCCATGCCTATGTCCTGAATGGTATTGCCTAGGTTTTTTTTCTAGGGTTTTTATGGTTTTAGGTCTAACATTTAAGTCTTTAATCCATCTTGAATTAATTTTTGTATAAGGTGTAAGGAAGGGATCCAGTTTCAGCTTTCTATATATGGCTAGCCAGTTTTCCCAGCACCATTTATTAAATAGAGAATCCTTTCCCCATTTCTTGATTTTTTCAGGTTTGTCAAAGATCAGATGGTTGTAGATGTGTGGTATTATTTCTGAGGGCTCTGTTCTGTTCCATTGTTCTATATCTGTTTTGGTACCAGTATCATGCTGTTCTGGTTACTGTAGCCTTGTAGGATAGTTTGAAGTCAGGTAGCGTGATGCCTCCAGCTTTGTTCTTTTGGCTTAGGATTGTCTTGGCATTGTGGGCTCTTTTTTGGTTTCATATGAACTTTAAAGTAGTTTTTTCCAATTCTGTGAAGAAAGTCATTGGTAGCTTGATGGGGATGGCATTGAATCTGTAAATTACCTTGGGCAGTATGGCCATTTTCACAATATTGATTCTTACTATCCATGAGCATGGATTGTTGTTCCATTTGTTTGTGTCCTCTTTTATTTCGTTGAGCAGTGGTTTGTAGTTCTCCTTGAAGAGGTCCTTCCCATCCCTTGTAAGTTGGATTCCTAGGTATTTTATTCTCTTTGAAGCAGTTGTGAATGGGAGTTCACTCATGATTTGGCTCTCTGTTTGTCTGTTATTGGTGTATAAGAATGCTTGTGATTTTTGCACATGGATTTTGTATCCTGAGACTTTCTTGAAATTGCTTATCAGCTTAAGGAGGTTTTGGGTGAGATGATGGGGTTTTCTAAACATACAATCATGTCATCTGCAAACAGGGACAATTTGACTTCCTCTTTTCCTAATTGAATGCCCTTTATTTCTTTCTCTTGCCTGATTGCCCTGGCCAGAACTTCCAACACTATATTGAATAGGAGTGGTGAGAGAGGGCATCCCTGTCTTGTGCCAGTTTTCAAAGGTAATGCCTCCAGTTTTTGCCCATTCAGTATGATATTGGCTGTGGGTTTGTCATAAATCCTCTTATTATTTTGAGGTACGTCCTATCAATACCTAATTTATTGAGAGTTTTTAGCATGAAGGGCTGTTGAATTTTGTCAAAGGCCTTTTCTGCATCTATTGAGATAATCATGTGGTTTTTGTCTTTGGTTCTGTTTATATGCTGGATTACGTTTATTGATTTGCATATGTTGAACCAGCCTTGCATCCCAGGAATGAAGCCCACTTGATCATGGTGGATAAGCTTTTTGATGTGCTGCTGGATTCAGTTTGCCAGTATTTTATTGAGGATTTTTGCATCGATGTTCATCAGGGTTATTGGTCTAAAATTCTCTTTTTTTGTTGTGTCTCTGCCAGGCTTTGGTATCAGGATGATGTTGGCCTCATAAAATGAGTTAGGGAGGATTCCCTCTTTTTCTATTGATTGGAATAGTTTCAGAAGGAATGGTACCATCTCCTCCTTGTACCTCTGGTAGAATTTGGTGTGAATCCATCTGGTCCTGGACTTTTTTTGGTTGGTAGGCTATTAATTATTGCCTCAATTTCAGAGCCTGTTTTTGGTCTATTCAGGGATTCAACTGCTTCCTGGTTTAGTCTTGGGAGGGTGTATGTGTCCAGGAATTTATCCATTTCTTCTAGATTTTCTAGTTTATTTGCATAGAGGTGTTTATTGTGTTCTCTGATGGTAGTTTGTGTTTCTTTGGGATCAGTGGTGAATTCCCCTTTATCATTTTTTATTGCATCTATTTGATTCTTCTCTCTTTTCTTCTTTATTAGTCTTGCTAGTGGTCTATCAATTTTGTTGATCTTTTCAAAAAACCAGCTCCTGTATTCATTGATTTTTTGAAGAGCTTTATGTGTCTCTATCTCCTTTAGTTCCACTCTGATTCTAGTTATTTCTTGCCTTCTGCTAGTTTTGAATGTGTTTGCTCTTGCTTCTCTATTTTTTTAATTGGGATGTTAGGGTGTCAATTTTAGATCTTTCCTGCTTTCTCTTGTGGGCATTTAGTGCTATAAATTTCCCTCTACACACTGCTTTAAATGTGTCCCAGAGATTCTGGTATGTTGTGTCTTTGTTCTCATTAGTTTCAAAGAACATCTTTATTTCTGCCTTCATTTCGTGATGTACCCAGTAGTCATTCAGGAGCAGGTTGTTCAGTTTCCATGTAGTTGAGTGGTTTTGAGTGAGTTTCTTAATCCTGAGTTCTAATTTGATTGCACTGTGGTCTGAGAGACAGTTTGTTATAATTTCTATTCTTTTACCTTTGGTGAGGAGTGCTTTACTTCCAACTATGTGGTCAGTTTTGGAATAAGTACGATGTGGTGCTGAGAAGAATGTATATTCTGTTGATTTGGGGTGGAGAGTTCTGTAGATGTCTATTAGGTCCACTTGGTGCAGAGCTGAGTTCAATTCCTGAATATGCTTGTTAACTTTCTGTCTCGTTGATCTGTCTAATGTTTACAGTGGGGTGTTAAAATCTCCCATTATTATTTTGTGGGAGTCTTAGTCTCTTTGTCGGTCTCTAAGGACTTGCTTTATGAATCTGGGTGCTCCTGTATTGGGTGCACATATATTTAGGATAGTTAGCTCTTCTTGTTGACTAGATTTCTTTACCATTATGTAATGGCCTTCTTTGTCTCTTTTGATCTTTGTTGGTTTGAAGTCTGTTTTATCAGAGACTAGCATTGCAACTCCTGCCTTTTTTTGTTTTCCATTTGCTTGGTAGATTTTCCTCCATCCCTTTATTTTGAGCCTACGTGTGTCTCTGCACATGAGATGGGTTTCCTGAATACAATACACTGATGGGTGTTGACACATTTGCAATTTGCCAGTCTGCGTCTTTTAATTGGAGCGTTTAGCCCATTTACATTTAAGATTAATATTGTTATGTGTGAATTTGATCCAGTCATTATGATGTTTGCTGGTTATTGTGCTCATTAGTTGATGCATTTTCTTCCTAGCATCGATGGTCTTTACATTTTGGCATGTTTTTGCAGTGGCTGGTACCGGTTATTCTTTTCTATGTTTAGTGCTTCCTTCAGGAGCTCTTTTAGGGCAGGCCTGGTGGTGACAAAATCTCTCAGCATTTGCTTGTCTGTAAAGGATTTTATTTCTTCTTCACTTATGAAGCTTAGTTTGGCTGGATATGAAATTTTTGGTTGAAAATTGTTTCCTTTAAGAATGTTGAATATTGGCCCCCACTCTCTTCTGGCTTGTAGAGTTTCTGCCGAGAGATCAGCTGTTAGTCTGATGGGCTTCCCTTTGATGGTAACCCGACCTTTCTCTCTGGCTGCCCTTAACATTTTTTCCTTCATTTCAACTTTGGTGAATCTGACAATTATGTGTCTTGGAGTTGCTCTTCTCAAGGAATATCTTTGTGGCATTCTCTATATTTCCTGAATTTGAATATTGGTCTGCCTTTCTAGGTTGGGGAATTTCTCCTGGATAATATCCTGCAGAGTGTTTTTCAACTTGGGTCCATTCTCCCCATCACTTTCAGGTACACCAATCAGACATAGATTTGGTCTTTTCACATAGTCCCATATTTCTTGGAGGCTTTGTTCATTTCTTTTTACTCTGTTTTCTCTAAACTTCTCTTCTCACTTCATTTCATTCATTTGATCTTCAATCACTGATACCCTTTCTTCCAGTTAATCGAATGGGCTAGTGAAGCTTGTGCATTCGTCACGTAGTTCTCAAGCCATGGTTTTCAGCTCCATCAGGTCATTTAAGGTCTTCTCTACACTCATTATTCTAGTTAGCCATTCATCTAATCTTTTTTCAAGGTTTTTAGCTTCTTTGCAATGGGTTCAAACTTCCTCCTTTAGCTCGGAGAAGTTTGGTTGTCTGAAGCCTTCTTGAACTCGTCAAAGTCATTCTCCATCCAGGTTTGTTCCGTTGCTGGCTAGTAGCTGCGTTCCTTTGCAGGGGGAGAGGCGCTCTGATTTTTAGAATTTTCAGTTTTTCCACTCTGTTTTTTCCCCATCTTTGTGGTTTAATCTACCTTTGGTCTTCGATGATGGTGATGTACAGATGGGGTTTTGGTGTGGATGTCCTTTCTGTTTGTTAGTTTTACTTCTAATAGTCAGGACCCTCAGCTGCAGGTCTGTTGGAGTTTGTTGGAGGTCCACTCCAGACCCTGTTTGCCTGTTTATCAGTAGCGGCAGCTGCAGAACAGTGAATATTGCTGAACAGCAAATGTTGCTGCCTGATCGTTCCTCTGTAAGCTTCGTCTCAGAGGGGTACCCGGCCGTGTGAGGTGTCTTTCTGCCCCTACTGGGAGTTGCCTCCCAGTTAGGCTACTTGGGGGTCAGGGACCCACTTGAGGAGGCAGTCTGTCCATTCTCAGATCTCAAGCTGCATGCTGGGAGAACCACTACTCTCTTCAAAGCTGTCAGACAGGGACATTTAAATCTGCAGAGGTTTCTGCTGCCTTTTGTTCAGCTATGCCCTGCCCCCAGAGGTGGAGTCTACAGAGGCAGGCAGGCCTCCTTGAGCTGTCGTGGGCTCCACCGAGTTTGAGCTTACTGGCCGCTTTGTTTACTTACTGCAGCCTCAGCAATGGCAGGCGCCCCTCCCCCAGCCCCGCTGATGCCTTGCAGTTCGATCTCAGACTGCTGTGCTGGCAATGAGTGAGGCTCCGTGGGTGTGGGACCCTCCAAGCCAGGCGTGGGATATAATCTCCTGGTGTGCCATTTGCTAAGACCCTTGGAAAAGCACAGTATTAGGGTGGGAATGACTTGATTTTCCAGGTGCTGTCTGTCCCGGCTTCCCTTGGCTAGGAAAGGGAATTGCCTTACCCTTTGTGCTTCCCGGGTGAGGCGATGCCTCGCCCTGGTTCGGCTCTCACTCAGTGGACTGCACCCACTGTCCTGCACCCACTGTCCGATGTTCCCCAGTGAGATGAACCCAGTACCTCAGTTGGAAATGCAGAAATCGTCCATCTTCTGCGTTGCTCACGCTGGGAGCTATAGACTGGAGCTGTTCCTATTCGGCCATCTTGGAATCGCCCCCGGTCTTTTTTTTTTTTGAGATTGAGTCTCAGTCTGTTGCCTAGGCTGGAGTGCATTGGTGCAATCTCGGCTCACAGCAGCCTCCACCTCCTGGGTTTAATCGATTCTCCTGCCTCAGCCTTCAGAGTAGCTGGCTGTAATTTTTTTAGTAGAGATGGGGTTTCACCATGTTGGCCAGGCTGGTCTTGAACTCCTGACCTCAGGTGTTGCACCTGCCTTGGCTTCCCAAACTGCTGGGATTACAGGTGTGAGCTGCCGCTCCCAGCCTCTTTTTTCTAGCTCACTTTTCCCAACCCCTTCAGTTGAGGCCTGAGTGCTGCCATTTTAGAAAAAGATGGCACCTGGCTAAGTCTATGCTCTTCTAGCACAAAGCATGAACATGTACTTTTGTCGGACATTGCTACCTTACTATCAATGAGGTGGCTGTACCAGAATAAAGCCTCCTGGCTCAACACCCTAGAGAGTAAAGCAGCCCAGGCTTCCTCCACAGGAAACCCAGACAGATGTTCATCCATATTACCTTAAGGCATTTTCCATTCCACCAGTGGAAAACACTGCCCTAGATCCATTCCCTACCTCTCTGTTCTCTGTGTCCCTGGCTGGACATTGCTCGAAGCAACTATTATAGAGTGAGTTGGTTCGATCTCGCCTAACTGTGTCCCAGGACTCTTATCATTCTGCCACCAGAAAGTTGATATGCTCAAAATTGGTCCTTAGGACCACTGACCTTACCACTCTCCCTCTGTGAGGGTACAATTTAGGAATAACTTTAGTTGGCGAAATTGTGGCGGGATCTTTGTGCCTGTGTCACACAATCAATTAGACACTTTGCAAGGTAGAGGCATTATTATTATCACAAGCAGATGGTGAAATGTTACTCCATCCTTCTGTGCCTGCTGTAACTTCCTTGCACAGCATCATTTAGGGTGTTTCTTTGCAAATTGCAGTTTGTTTGAGAAAGAGTTAAAGCCCTGAGGGTTTGGTGAAAAGCTCTTGGTTATGAGTGCATCTACTTTGTCTGTCAGTAGCAAAAAGGGCACCTCTGATTAGTATTGGCTTTGTCCTGCAAGTCAGGTAGAGTGCAGATGATGTCCTTGTTTCTTCACTACTATTCTGGGGTAAGAGAAACTTGGAAGATCATCTCCCTGTGGCCTCTGGAAGAAGGTTAAGTGAGCGTTGAGCCAGGAATGGAGGCATTTCTTGTAATGAGCTTCTCTATAGAACAAGATAGCGAATCCATTACCCAGAATTCTAGAGGGTTGCTTCCAGAAGAAAGGTATTCAGGCCAGGCTCTCTGCCTTGCAGGAGTGATACCCTGAAGAGAGGGGACAGGTGTCATGAGCACAGTAAATGTGGTGGCATCAAAAAAGCAGGATGGCACTGAGGGCATCCTGGGTGGGGATAGGTTAGAATGAGAGATAGGGAAAGATGAATTTTGTTTTTTTTTAAAGCAGATGCTTTAAGGTTGGGGCAATGGATGAGTGAGGAAGAATTTTAGGCTGTGCTGCTGTGCAATGCACTGGCAAATGCCTACAGAGTCATTCTTTGTGGATATGTTGTTGGGTAGATGCAAGTCTTGAGGCAACCCTGCTTTATTTGGGTTACCTGTGCATAAAATCCTGTTTGCACAGGTTCTGGGAGGAATGAAGGAGACTGAAAAGGCCCTTGCGGAGTCTGTATCTTATATGTAGGTGAGACAGATTTAGAATTGTTCCGTAGTAATGCACAGTCAAGCACAACATCATGTTTATGGAAATCCCAGAGGGGGTCCCGGGAAATGTGTCAGACGAGAAAGTTTGAATGAGGCTTTCTTGTATAAAAAGAGGTTTTGTGACCAGATTCACAGCTACTTCTGTCCACTTTTCAACATTGTATAGATATTATTATACAAGGCATGTCTCAGAATTAGTGGATCCTCTGGCTGAACTAGCAGTAAATGGATAGAATAATTGATGAATCCCTGCCATTTTTCTGATAGTGTGTGCCATACGTAGTTAGAGAAGGCTCAAACCTTCACCACCATCTGAATGTAATAGTCTTTGCAAATACTTTCATTGCAGTATCTAATTCTTAGTCCTCACATACAGTGGTCTCCCCTTATTCACGGTTTTGCTTTCTGTGGTTTCAGTTAACCATAGTCAACTGTGGTCCAAAAATATTAACTATAAAATTCCAGAAATAAGTGATGTATAAATTTTAAATTGCACACCGTCCTAAGTAGCATGATGGAATCTCATGCTGTCTCGCTCCATTGTGAGGATGTGAATCATCCCTTTGTCCAGCATATGCACTGTAGATGCTCCCTGTCCATTCATCACTTAATCATCATCTCAGTTATCAGATCAACTGTCATGGTATCATGGTGCTTGTGTTCAAGGAACCCTTGTTTTACTTAATAATGGCCCCAGCACAAGAGTAGTAATGCTGGCGTAGTGTTATAATTGCTCTATTTTATCATTAGCTATCATTGTCAATATCTTACTCTGCCTAATTTATAAATTAAACTTTTTCATAGGTATGCATGTGTAGGAGAAACATAGTACTATGCTTGGTTTCAGGCATTCACTGGGGATCTTGAAGCATCTGTCCTGCGGATAACCAGGGACTTCTATACTATGTGTTGAGTACTGTGCTGAATACCATATGGGAATTGTCTAATTTTATTGCTCTAAGATTCTTCTTAGGTGGATATTATGAGCATTCCACCTTTGCATGTGAGACTCCAAGAAGTTATTGTTCTGTCAGTTATCCAAGGTTGCACAGACAGTAAGTGACAGAGGCAGAATTCAAACTCCCAGATCTGAGTTCATAACTATTTCCAAATACTGTCTCCTTCACATTAGAATGATATCTTCAGAAACTGTACTGCATCCTGGTTATTACTTTATATTGAAAACTGTATACCTCTAACCCAGTGATGCTTCACCATTTTTGGACCCCTCTTCAGAGAAAAATACACACACACACACACACACACACATACACATACACACACACACTCGGTTGCATTCATACATGTATATATGGGCATATGTGTAATTTTTTCTTTTTAATTTCAGAGGTTTTAAGGATCCCAAGTTGAGGACACCTAACGTACAGGGAAAACTCATTTGAACTTGGAGTCTAGTTGCTGTTTACTTCCTTATGAGGGCACTAATTCTTGCTGATGTTAACAAACCCTTTCAAGTATTTCCAGTGTAGCAGAGTCAAACTTCAAACTGGCTGTTGGTCTAATGTATAACAAGACTAGTAACCATTTATTTATTACGTGTACCTAACTATTAGGGTTGACAGTGGATATACACACTGGCGAAGTCCTACTGGTTATACACAGTGGGCATCTGTAATGATTTGGTCAGGGGTGAATATCATGCCTGCTAACAACTTTTTGAGGTAGATGATGTTACATATTATGCCCATTGTTCAAATGAGAATCCTCAGGCTCAGAGCACTTCCTCAATAGCTTATATGTGGCAGATGCCTGTCAATCTAATTTCAAATCTGCTCTGATGTACTCTCCTATCCCGGCTTTGAATGTACCTTTCCTTCCAAATCTGTTACAGGTTCTGCATTATATCACATTGCTTTCTCTTTCTCAATCTCTTTCTGTTTCTCAACCTTGACATTATTGGCATTTTGGCTTGGATAATTCTGTTGTGGGGGCTTGTCATCTGTATTGTAAGACGCTTCCCTGTAAGCAGCATGCCTGGCCTCTACCCACTGGATGCCAGAAGCGCCCTTTACCCTCAAGGTTTTGACAACCACAGATGTCTCCAGACCTTGCCAAACGTCCTCTGGTGAGCAAAATCACTCCCTGTTGAGAACTACTGCTTTCTTGCTCTTTTGTATGCTCTCTTGGTCTCTCTCTCTCTCTCTCCATACATAGAATTATAAACGTTTATCATTGCGTGCTCACTGTTTGCCAGAAAAAGTGTCAAGACCCTTCCATGCATTATATCAAGTCCTCAAAACATCCCACCACGTTATTTACTTCATTTACAGAGGAGGCGAGACCTGGGTATTTTGGCAGATTAGTAAGTTGCTTAGAGTCACACAGCTGCTAAGGGTGGACCACACTGGGATTTGTCTTAGCTCTGTGCGCCCTCAGGGCCCTGGGCTTTATGAGAAATGTTTTCACTGAGCTACAGAGTTGTTTAGGGCTTCAAATTAATCAGACTCTGTATATTTTCATTGTTTGGGATTTGTTCAGCTAGTAAGCTGGAAGAAAATTTTAATGAAATTGTAGGTCATATATTTCGTTATTATTTATTTTTATTATTCTTACATTCTTGCTTTTATTGTCAATCCTTTCTCACTAAAACATCATCATCCACAAAAAAATTATCAAAACAAAATGTTGCCTTTGACCCTAATTTATGAGCATAAATATCGTCTTATTGAACTTAAAACATAAAAGAGATTTCTTTATAAGAGAACAAACTATTTCTCTAAATCATCTTCAGATAACTTTTTCAATGGGTGCTTTATGTGCTTCTTAATAGCACAGATTACTACTAAATAGCATGAACATAAAGGCAATAAATTTTCTGGAAATTCTAATAGGGAAGTTTTTTAACAAAATAATTTATTGTCAGCAAGCAGTATATATATATATATACTATATATATATATATTTTTTAAGGGACATGTACACTTTAGAGCTCTGGGGCCTTTTTGCTTTTCTCAAATTGAGTTTTAACAACAACTTCAAAATTAAAAACATGTATTAAACGAGTAATTACCAAATAGAAAGGATGATAGAGAAGAGGGTACAGACTTAATTGAGCTTGATGTAGTAGGTTTTTGGGATGTAATGGTGTAAGAATAATAATTCTTGGTATTTGTACCTGCTCAGTATCTGTACTCCTCTTCTTTGAGTTATAAAGTGGATTTTTCCCTTGGGGAATAGCCTTCTCCACCAAACACAGTATTATTGGAGCTGTCAAACACCTTGCCTTCCCCAGGCCAAGCAGTGGTCATGTGACCAAGGCAGTGCCCAAGTCCCAAACCCCAACCCACCACTCTTCTTTTCAGGGATTCTGAATCTTGAGTACATTGACCCAAGGATGGAAAATGGTTGTTGCTGATTCTTCCTGATGATAGTAGCCTGAAGAACTAACTGACCATGAGTTCCTGGGAGCCTGACTCCTGTTGCTTCTTTTTTTTTTTTTTTTTAAACAAGGTCTCACTCTGTTGCCCAGGCTGGAGCACAGTGGCATGATCATGGATCACTGTAGCCTCAACCTCCCAGACTCAAACAATTCTCCCATCTCAACCTCCCTAGTAACTGGGACTACAGGTGGGTGCCACTACGCCCAGCTAAATTTTTGTAGAGACTGGGTTTTGCCAAGTGTCCAGGCTGGTCTCAAACTCCTGGGCTCAAGTGATCCCTCTACCTCGGCCTCCCAAAGTGCTGAGATTACAGGTGTGAGCCACTGCCCCCAGCCTCCTGTTGGTTCTAGGCTTCATTTAGTTTTACTTTGATTTTTAGGCACTATTCTGTATACTTGCAGTAAACCTCTTTTCTATTTTGCTATGTTAGGCAGGATGATCTGTGTTGCTTGACCCCAAAGAACCTTAACTATACATTGATTTGATGTTGATAGTGGTGATGATGAGGAGGAGTAGGAGGAGGACAACAGTAGTAACAGCAGCTGACATAGATTGATTATCTAATTTAATCTTATGAGGTAGATATTGATATATACTCCCATTTTACAGATGAAGAAGATTTAGGAAGGTTATGTGTCTTGCCTTCTTAGATTACATAAGAGGCAAATCCAGGATTGGAATCCTAGTAAGTTTTGAGAGCCCAAACTCCTAATTGCTTCACTGATTGGCATGTAGGGAGGATGTACCAAAAGCATACATTCATATTAGGTCCATTTTTTACTTAATATGTTATTTTTTTATCGCAAGAGTGGGACCATTTCTCTTCCATGTGTTCCTTGATACAAAACCAGCTGCAAAATGTAAGTGCATATTTTTTTCTTGTCTTTATGTGGTAAATTAGAATAATTATTGTTAGTTAAGAGATGTGAACGAGATGTCTTTATCAACCACGAAGTTAAATGGAGTTTCTGTTTTTAAACCACAGAAGATAATGCTGTCTTGACAGATTGTGAGTGACAGAAAGAAAAGTGTTTCCAGCAGGATCCAAATGGAGATGTTGCAGGAGAAAGCATAAACAGCAGAATCAGAAAGCTCTGGGGGTTTTGTATGGAGTGATGTCATCAATTTTTACTCTTTTGGTGCCTGATAATAAAATAACTTGGTACCTTCACATTTTTCGTATTGATTTTAACAAGGGTGACAAAAAAGGGGAAAAACCTTATTTTTGTTTATCTTTAGACAGCCCTTAGATATAATTCTAAACATATATCATCCTTTTCCCTGTTGTGATTGTTGGTGCCTCTATTTATTCATTCATATCCCTCTCTCTTTATCTCTACACACACACATTCACAGCCACACATGCACATACACTTTTTCTCCCAAACACACCCGCCCAGTAAAATTGACACCTACTGGGAGGCCCATGGCATTTGGAATTTGGCCCATTGACTCTGTGGTGAATTTGGATAAACATCTCTAAAGCAAAGCTCTCTCTTTTTTCATGTAATATAAATCCCTGTGAGACTAGAAATCTGTTCAAATTCTATATCATTTCAGACCATCCCTACAAAGGCAGAAGCCTTGGAGAAAGTCCTCTTGGGAGGTGCTCCGCTCCTTGCACACACAGTTGAAATATGGATAAAATGAACAACAAAAGCAACTTTCATAACAATCCTTGGTCATAAACATGGGTTCTTGGAATTTTGAAAATGTCTTGAGTCACCTATTCAAATGATTCTCAGACTTTGAGACTAGTACAATTTCCCCCCTAAAACAAAGGGCTGACTTTACTTTGTCACCTTGAAGTTTTGCCCCAAAAAAGGGCATGAATGAAGAAAACTATCATTCACTATTTTGGGGGGCTATTTTGATACTAAAAGAATGAAAGGCATAATCTTGGAATTAAAATAATTAAATATATATTTAGCTTTATAAAAACCTCTTTGTTTTTGGCATTTCACCATGAGTGAATGAAAACTTCATCATGTATTGGCATGCACTTGTTGATTGGCTTTTAGGAACCACTGATTTAGATCAGTCTTATCTGATGCTTGCTTCTCTAAAGATTTCTGCCAAGGGAATATTCCATTTATACTTGAATACCTCCAGATAAGTGGAACTCATTATTTATAAAAACAGTCTATTCTGTCTTTGGATAACATTATTGAAAGATTTTTCTTATGTCAAATTGAAATCTCTCTTCTTGTAGTTTCTACTCCTTGGTTATGGGGGGTAATTTGGGGCTGAATAGAATAAAACTTAGTTTCTTTACACACAATGAGTCTTTGAAATGACAATTGCTATCCTAGTCCCCCTTTTCATCTCTCCTTGCCCCAGAGTTCAAGTCTTCTGTAAATAGGCTCAATCCCTTTAACTATTTCTTTTATGTGTTTCAAACAAATATTTACAATTGTATTCAAGTTTTTTTTTACTTAAAGTATACATGCTACAACATGGATGAGCATTAAAAACATGCTAAGTAAAATAAGCCATACAAAAAAGGTCATCTATTATAAGATTCCATTTATATGAAATGCCCGTAATGGGCAAATCCATAGAGATTGAAAGCAGATGAGTAGCTGCCAGGCACTGGAGGAAGGAGGAATCGGGGAATGTATGCTTAATGGGTATAGGATTTCCCTTGGAAGTGATGAAATGTTTTAGACCTAGATACAGGTATGTTGTTCCACAACATTGTGAATGTACTTAATGCCACAAAACAGTACACTTAAAATGGTTAAAATAGCAAATTTTATGTTATGGATATCTTACCACAGTATGTATATATTGTGTATGTATATATTGAGCTGGGAATGGGCCTGGTAGTCTGACACAAGAGCCTTCTCACCATGCTGTACCCCCACTTTGGATGCCCTATGCCGGTTTTCCAATCGTTGAATAAATTTTTTTCCCTGCTCAAAAAAAGTCTGAGTACCACTGGTTCAGTAAATATTTCCAGTAGGAGACACTGATGTAATAATAGGCTAAGGGAATATATACTGATGTCACTAATTCCATGGGAATCATTTCTACCTCCATCCTAATCTTCTTTTTCTTCCTCTTTTGTTGATATTCCCCAATGTCCACGACTCTCAACCATTTCCCACACTTGCAGTACTTCACAGATGACTACTCATTTCAGTTTTTTCCAGCGCAGCCATACTTGCAGTTTTCTTGGTTTCTTTTTGGTAGGTACAACAGGATAAGCTAATATTCAGGTAGAATGCATTCACTGTATTTTGTAGTTCTTGCCAGTATTTTGGGTCACTAACAATTCGTGTTAGAGAAGTAGAAAGGAATTGTGAAATCAAAGATAGTAGTCACGTTTTGGATACCTGCATAATATGAAAATTTTCTTGGCATTGGTGAATATTAATATTTTATACTCCCTCATAAGTTTCCTTCATTGGCTCCTATTGGAGCACAGTTTCCAATATATTTTCTCCCAGATTTTGATGACTTGCCCTGCAAAATTTTTTGAAGTTTACATTTATACTTTAAAAATTTCACAAATGCTCTTTATCTTCATAGAAAGCAAGGGATTCAGCTTCGATTTGCAAAATTGGCTGTACAAGGTAGAATGTTGTTATTCTATTTAGAGGACTTGAAAGCAGACTCACTGATTCAATTATATTTAATTTGTAATTAACTCCCTTCCAAGCAGCTAATGGTGCATAACTTGGTCACTGCTATTCTGGATGGGCAAACAGTAGAAGAAAATGGCTTTTTTTAGAGGGAGCCCATCTTAGACAGAGTCCCTCCAATTATAGTAATATTTCTTGGGATGACCTTCCAGTTCTAAAACAAAACTCTTTTCTGGGCACTTTCCCCTGAACCACAGAGGTGGGCTCCCAGCAGCTGAGACCATAATGTTTGACTTTTTAACTTGGGGCAGAGATGACTGGTTTTGGGCTAGGTATCTGATTATACCAATCAGATTCTCTCTTCTAAGAATTTTGAATTTTGAATTGAAAGCAAAAAGTAGTTATTAATGATATTTTAGTCATTCAAATAGCAGTACTCTAGAGGGAGGTCTCTAAGCTCCGGCCTCTCAGTTCTGTGGATCTACGTTGATTTCCTTCTTCACAAAGCTTGGGTTTTCATTCTTCTTTCAATTTTATGAGATACTGTAGTATTCTTTTCATTTTTCTTATTTTTGAGTAGATTTGCTAGGGCTGGCCGATATTTCTTGCCACCAAACTTACCTAGTACAGAAATCAAAGAAATGAAGTCTCTACCAAATCTACCAATGCAAGTGATAAAGGCTGTATCTACTTGGTGGAAATGAATTACAATATTTAATTTTGTGTGTATGTGTGTGTGTACATCTGTGTGTGTCTGATTGAATTAGTTAGCATTTTACCAGATGCTCCAGAGCCTTATTGTTTTTGTCATCATTATCATCATGAACATCGTCAGTCATCGCAATAGCTCTTGTTTACGGAACACTTTTTATGACTCAGCACTGTATTAAGCACTTTGCATACAAAATAACATTTATTTTATAATTACAACAATATTATCAAATGGATTCTACCATTATCCCCATTTTATAGTTTAGGAAGCTGAGGCTGAGAACCTTGCTGGAAGTTATACATCTGGAAAGTGATGTAGCAGTGATTTAGGTTTGTCACACTCCAGATAAAGATTATACTCTTAAGATCCGTATAATAATATACAAAGGTGGTCCCCAAAGGTGTTATATATTCTTAGTTTGTTGTTTTCTTTATGTTGGATGTGGAAGTGGGATAGAGATAACATTGTGGTTTTTGGAAAGTTCAAACTCTATTTCTGTTGGCTTAATTTCATTATCACTTATTTCATGTATAGAATATTGTTTGTGGGGAATCAGGCAGGAGAGACACAAGATTAGATAAATTGTCTTGAGAAGGCCTCTTTGAAGAGGTGACATTGAAACTGAGACGGATTGACAAAAGTGAGGCAGGCATGTGAAGATCAGGGACAGGGTGTTCCAGGGAGAGGGAAGAACAAATGCAAAAGCACTGATTTGGGAATTAACGCAGTGGGGTTAGAAGAACAGAAAGTAGATACATATGGTGGGAGAGGAGTGAACAAGGGAGTGAGTGGTAGGAGATGATGGAGGGAAAGGCTATGTCTGGATCACTAGAATCTTATAGGACATAGTACGGAATATGGAGTTTTTATCAGCACATTAGCAAATTCAAGGAGGAAAAATAATATGATTTAGTTTATATGATGACTTTATTTAGTTATAAGATGAATTTCTGCTGCTGGTAATGATAGGGTAGCTAATAATCCACCCACAGAATAACTAGAAAAGCTAGCCAAATAAAGAGAAGATATGTGTTAGAAGGCATTGAAGGGCTACCAAGGCATCCAGGACTTGAGAGGTCAGAACCCTGGAGGGAGGAGGTGCATTGAAGTGACTTCAACATTCTCATTCTTTTTCTTTTTGAAGCATTTGTTGATTTATAAATGACAAAGACCTGAAAAGCTTAAAAGCCCAATAGAAAGCAGCAGCTAAAGAGATGGGGAAGAGATTTTGGAAGTCTCAAGAATGCAGAAATCCTAAACAAAGTAATAGCAGACTGAACAATATAGAAAAACAATATATGTCATGACAAAGTTGTATTTATTATAGATATGAGTGGTAGGGTAATGTTCAAAAATCAAATGATGTAATAACAGAAAAGGAGAATAGCTGTATGAAAAAATTCAACATCTAATCCTGATAAGAACTTTTAACAAACTAGGACTATAAGTAAACATCCTTAATAAAGACTCTCTATATATTTTTTAAAAACTACAGCAAATATCATACTTAAGGGGAACATTGAGAGCCTTGCCCTAAGATTAGGTCTGAGAAAAGGGTGACTGTTCTCACCACTGCTGTTCAGCATTGTACTGGAAGTCCTGGTGAATGTAGAGAGGCAGAAAAAAAAGATAGGAGCATTTGAAAGGAAACAATAAAATTATATTATTTGCAGAACATATAATTATGTAAATTTAACAAATGAATTTAGTAAGGATGCTAGATACAAAGTCAGTATAAAACATCAATTGTATTTCTACGTACCAGAACAAAGAATTACAAAATGAAATTTTAAAAAGATACTATTTAAAATGAATCCAGCAACATATAAAAAGAGTTATAAACTATGAACAAATTGTTTTTCCAAAGAAGGTGAGGTGGAACAATTGCATATCTTTATCCAAAAATTAGCCTGTACTATATACAAAGTTAACTTGGAATGGATTACAGACCATATATTTTTATAAGCTTTAAAACTATAAAACTTCTAGATGAAAACATACAAGAAAGGTTTTATGACTTTATATTAGTCAAATATTTCTTAGATATAACACCAAAATCAAGATTTCCTAAAAGCAAAAAACACTGATAAATTGAACTTCATAAAATTTTAAAACTTGAGTTCTTTAAGGACACTATTAAGGAAATAAAAAGACAAACCACAGAACAGGATGAGATATTTGCAAATCATATCTGATAAAGCATTTATATCAAGAATATATAAAGAACTCTTATAAGTCAGTAATAAGAAAACAAACCAAAGCATATACATTAATGGCAAATAATCACATGAAAAATACTCGTCATCACTAGGAAAATGCAAGTTTAAAGGAGAGGAATAGTATGAAATATTATTATTTACCACATTGAAATACCAATTTATACCTACTAGGATGGCTAAAGTAAAAAAGGCAATAAGAAGTGCTGGTGAAGATATGGAGAAACTGTAACCTTTAAACAATGCTAATAGGAATGTGAATGGTACAGCTACTTTGGAAAACGATTTGGCACTTTTTGAAAAGGTTAAACATGTACTTACCATAAGACTTAGCAATTCCGCTTCAAGGTCCTGAAATGAAAACTTGTAGAAAAATGAAATGTATGTCTACATTTATAGCAATGTTGTTTGTAATGGTCCCAAGCTATTATAGAACCAATCTAGGTATTTATCAATTGGCAAATGGGTAAGCAATAATTAGTATATTTATACAAGGGAATACTACTCAACATTGTAAAGGAATTAACTGCCCATACCTGAAATAACCTGGATATGCTTCAGAAGTATTATGTGAAGTGAAAGAATCCAGACACAAAAGAATCTATAGTGTATGATTCAATTTTTAGAAAGGGCAAAACTACAGAGATGGAAAGCAAATCAGTTGTTGCCTGGTGTGGGGAGTGGGGATTAACTGCAAAGGGCATGAGTTAACAGTTTGGATTGATAGAAGTGTTCTAAAACTATGTAGAGGTGATGGTTGTGTAACTATATAAATGTATTCAAAACTCATCAAACTGTACATCTAAATAGTTGAATTTCATGGTATGTAAATTTTACCTCAATAAAGCTATTTAAAAAGTTGCCACTTAAAATAGCTTGAAATATTAAAAACTTAGGAATATATCTAACAAAAGATGTATTAGACCTCTACAGAGAAAGGTACAGAATATTACTGAGAGAAATTAAAGATGACCTAATAAATGAAAGGACACGATATATCCATGAATTGGTGACTCAATAGGGTCAAGAGGTCCGTTCTCTCCAAATTGATCTCTAAATTTCATGCAATTCTAATCAAAACACCATTATGCAAAACGCAAAGAATAGACAAGATAATTCTGAGGAGGAATCAGAACAAAGTTGGAGGACGTATACTGTCAGCTCTTCATAAATTCATTATAAAGCTACAATAATTACTATAATGTGGTATTGCACAAGGGTAAGCAAACAGCAATAGATTAATGGAACAGAATAGAGTGTACAGAAATAGAGCCACTCATATAGGGACACTTGAATTTTGAGAAAGATGACACTGTGGAGCAATGAAGAAAGGGTGATCTTTTCATTAAATAGTGCTGAATCAGTTGGGTATCAGGGCGGGGAAAAATGAACCTCACATCATAAACAGAAATAAATTCCATTTGGATTGCTGATCTGAGTGTGAGAGCTAAATCAATAAAGCATCTAGAATATAACATCATAGAATGTCTTCACGATTTTGGGATAGCCAAATATTTCTTAAACAGGACATGAAAAAACACTGTCCAAGCATCATTTCATCTAATAGCCCCGAAGTGGAAACAACCCAAACAACCATCAACTGATGAATGGATAAATAAATGTGGTATATCCATACAATGGAATATTATTAGACAAACAAGTAGAGAAGTACTCATATATGCTACACATGGAAGAACCTTGAAAACGTCATGCAAAGTGAAAGAAGCCAGTCACAAAAACAAAACAAAAAAAACACATGTCATATAATTCCATTGATAAGAAATACCCCGAAAAGGCAAATCAATAAAGACAGAGAGTGGATGAGTGGTTGGTTAGAGTGTAGTGAGGGTGAAAGTGTTGGGAGGAGTAGGGAGTGGCAGCTAGTAGGTACAAGGTTTCTTTTTGGGATGATTAGAATGTTCTAAAATTGGATTGTAGTGATTGTTACACAACTCTTTGGATCTACTAAAAAACTTTGAATCACATACACTTGATTGGTGAATTGGATGGTATGTGAATTATGTCTCAATAAAACTATTTTTAAAACAACAGCAAAAAATGAAAATATAAATATATTAGAGTACATCAAAATGGAAAGTTTATGAACTAAAGACACCATTAGTTGAGAGAAAAGGCAAGCCACAGAATGGGAGATGATAATTACAATATATCTGGCAAAGGACTAGTATTCAGATAATATAAATATTATCTGCACATCAGTAAGAAAAAGAGATAGTCTATGGCCATACCACCCTGCATGCATCCAATCTTGTCTGATCTCAGGAGCTAAGTAGGGATGGGCCTCATTAGTACTTGGATGGGAGAAAAGTAGCCCATTGGAAAAAAGGGCAATGAATTTGAACAAGCCCTTTACAAAAGAGGATAGTCACATGGCTAAAAAGCATATTACAAAGCTCTTATCATAATTAGTTATTAGAGACAATGAGCTACCATTGGACACTCATCCGAATGACTAAAATGAAAGAAGATTGATAATACTAAGTGTTGGCAAGGGTATGAAGCAACTGGAACTATCATACAGTGCTGTGGGATTGAAAATTAATACAATTACTTTAGAAAACTGGCAATATTTAGTGAAAAACAATTGTAGGCACTATGACCTTTCATTTCTACTAGATATAGGCTAAAAATGTGAGAATGTTCATAGCTCCATTATTTTTAATAGCTTTTCCAAACGGAACTCAATCTGAATGGTCATCAACATTAGAATGAATAAGTAAAAGGGTATATTCACATAATGAAATATTTATAAAGTAAAAAAAATGAATCAATTACTTCTAGTTGCAACAGCAAGGATCATTCTAACAGCAGAAGACAGACACAAAAGCATGCGCTGAATGTTACCATTCATATAAAATCCCAAACCGTGTAAAACTAATCAATGTTGTTAGAGGTCAGGATAATGGTTTCCTTCGGGCTGGAGCAGGAGGAAATTAATTGGGAAGGGATATGAAATGTGCTTCTGGGATGATGATAATATTATGTTTCCTGATTTAGGTAGTGGTTAAGTGGGTATGTATACCCTGTAAAAATTCATTCTGATTTATGCACTTTTCCCTATATCAGTTACATTTCAATAAGCACTTTTTTTTTGGAGAATCTATTGGAGCAGTGCAAAAATGAGCAGAGGATTTAGAAAGCTCTTACAATTACCCAGGTGAGACAATTTTATGGGATTCAGGGTAGCGGTGGGTATAGAAAGAAGTTGACAGATTTGAGAGGTATTAGGTGTCTCCTCACGACTTGGTGGTTGATTTAATATGGGAGTGTTAATAGATCGAATTGTGTGCCCTGTACAGAATAGGTTGACTTGTGTGTCCCCAAAAAGATATTTGAAGTTTGAACTCTCATTGCCTCAGAATGTGAACTTATTTGGAAATATTGTCATTGCAGATGTAATTAGTTAAGATGAGGTCATACTGGAGTTAAGATGGAACCTTAATGCAATGTGAATGGTGTCCTCATAGAAGAGGAGAAAAGACACAGGGATACAGACAGATGAGGGGAGAACGTCACATGATGACAGAGGCAAAGACTGGAAATTAGGAAGAGGCAAGGAAGGATTCTACCAGAAGTCTCAGAGGGAGGAATATCTGGGTGGATGGTGCACTGAATTGACCAAATTGAGTTTAACAGGGACCATCAAACCAGAATTTGAAAATTTAATTAAAAGGCTACGATGATGGTTTTAGCAGAGAGTAAAACATAATGCATCAAAGATTGGGCACTTTGAGGGAACAGTTTTTTCCTCTTTCTGCTTTCAGCCAGGAATTCACCTAAATCTCCTTGACCATTTAGGAATATAGCTTCTTTTTAAAGCATTTCAGAGAGGGCTCACAACCTCGCTTAGAATGAATTGGAAGAATGGCAGCAGGAGGGGCAGGTTGGTGTGAGTAGGTAACATGTCCCTTCTTGTTTTTTCCAACTTGTGGGGCACAGCTGGAAGTGGAACCCTGGAGACACAGCCTCTCTATTTTATTATGCTTCGGGAAATCTGAACAAGGAAGCAGAGCTACTGCAAATTAGCTACATTTCCCTTTCTATTTCTCAATTCCAAGTACTAGGAGATTTGCTAGGGCCCATATTCTTTTAATCTTTTCTGGGCACTGGGAGATAGATCTTTGTCAGATGCTTCTCTCCAGGCCGCCTTGAAATGAAGAAGCAGGCTTGTGAGCTGGGAGGCCACAAAGTCCTACTAAGTTTGGGTATCTGCCTCTTCTGCTTTTTGCAGTGATCCTTTGACAAGCTGACCTTCTCTGAGTTCTCTGCAGATTTCATTCAGTGGCATGCATATGAATTGGCACGAACTTTCTCATTGTTTTTTTTCCTGCTGTGGGAGCCGGGAATGTCTCCCCATTGGTGGGAAATGCCCCACTAATCCGTCTCTTTCAAAGCTGTCAGGGCTTTTTGTTGGCACCAAAAGAAAAATAATTGAGTCTAATCAAGCACCTTAAATATTCAACATGATTAGAGGAAAAATGAATGGGTTTTGTAAACTCCTATTGATACTAAATTCTATTTGCAGTTAGTCTTGGACATAAATTTTAGAAAATTACATGTAAATGTACTCATTAGTGCACTATAATATTGAACATCTATTTTGTCTCTGGGCAATTTTTCTTTTCTTAGCACAAAAGCTATTTCTACTTATTAAAAATAGTAATTGATTTTCCATTTTTAAAAAACTTTTTTTTTCAGTTCCATTTCATCTCTGCATTTTGGCTCATGCATTCCAATAGTGTTTTCCTAAGGCTGGTAAAAGAATTACATTATGCTCTAATAATTCTGAGGGCAAAGGGGAGGAAGGTCAGATTTGATGTTACTGAGGAAATTTTTTTAAAACTGGAGTGGGCTCAGAAAACAGATCTCTAAATGACAAATTGAATGGCTTCATGCTAAGGATTTGATTATATTGTGCATAGTTTTACCTGAACATCATAGATCTTATTTTGTAATTAAATATTTTGATAAAGCTCTAACTAAATAGTACTTGAGTAAAAATATGGTTTTATTAAAAGGCTCTAAAACTTACCAAATCAGCCATTTAGATTAGTTGTAATATGAATGTTTGTGTGTTCTTTTAAATGTTTGTTTGACTTCTATTCCAGTGTAAATTTATTTTTTAAAAATGAAATACTTTAAGAGTTTGATGATAATTTTAATTTAAAAATTTATTTATTTTAAATGACATTTATTGATATATAGGACATGTTCCATTTTCACAAATAATTTTGGGGAAAGAAATAAAAATACTTGGCAAAAAATACTTTAAATCACATATTTAAGTGTGATTTTGTAGGGAGAATATATACCTTTGTTCATATGAGTATGGTATGTACCTGAAGGGCAAGTGAATGAACTTCTTTTTGTCATTTTATGAGTCCATTTTTTTGGTTCTATTTTGTTTTCAGTGCTTAACTGAAGATAAATTGAGCACAGAGTAATTCTGGTATACATAGGTTGTGTGTGTATGTGTGTGTGTGCACGAGCATGTGTGCCTGTGCATGTACATGTGAAATACATCTTTCATACCATCAAATAAATTACACAGACATTAGAGATTTAGAAAGTATATACTTGTAATAAATAGGGAGGAGAAGATTTTGCAGATTTTTTGGTATTGTCCTATTTTTACTATTTATTTATTATGAACAGAAAAATGACAGTGTTTGTGATTTATGATGTCCAGCAAACAAAGTTCTTTGCTGAATGTGTTTCTCCTCCTAGTTTATATTCCATATTATGGCAGGTAAACAGACTGGTATCCAAATTTTTTAAATCTGCTTGCAAAAAGCCACAAACACTATAGTGTTCTCAATGTGAAGATGATTGTGTAGTCTCGATTTATGGGTTTGGCAAACACAACTGGCTACTTATACTATTAGTCATTCAGTAAGTAAATCTCCAGGCAGTATATTAAGACCAACGTGGTAGAGCCTCAGCCATCAGCCTCAATTGAAATCTCAGTTGTACAACTTACTAGCTTTTGTGACTGCAAACAACTTTTTAAACATGTCACAAGGATAAATTATGATACCTGATAGAATTTTGAGGAGGATTTAATGCATCTAACATTTTGAGAACAATGTCTGGCACATAGTGAGAACTAAATACTAAAAAACTTAAAAAGTTGAATGTGTGAATGTGACCATCTTTTTTTTTTCTAACCTGGTCTGTGGTACCCATATTGACTTTCATATTTTGGAAAAAGGACATAGAAGAAAATGTTCTTTAAATTATATTCATATATGAAAATTATATTAAAAAACACAGATTCATAGAATGCTCATTAAAGAAATCAGTGGATTACAAAACTTTTCCTGGCTACAGCTCTATCACTTTGCATTGTTAATAAAGTATCTGAATGTGAGTGAATTATTAATATTGTTCAGATTATATAAAAAGCTGTAGGTGGTACTTTTAGCCTTTATGATCACTATTATTGGTTTAAAGTCAGGTCATTGTGGCACTTGCAATTCAGCTTCAAGAACTATTTGCTGATAATATTATTGGAGAAAGCAAGATGTATGGTAACACGTAAGCAATGATCAGTCTTTAAACTGACTAGACCATGATATCATTCCAATTTCTGTATGGGTAGATGAAATCAGGGAGTGGGGAGGTGGAAGTGATGGATCTAGCATGGGTTGCTTAGTAGAAATAATGACTATCGGGTGCCTGTGTAATGTTTTCCACTCGTTCTTCCTAGAAGCCACAGAGAGAATGGGTAAGGCCCCCCTTTTTTGGTAGCAAAGAAAAAGAAAACTCCAGAGACTCAGTGGAAAATGTGCCACAGAGTAGGAACGACTAATACCCTGTCTATTGTTTATCCCACTGAGACTTCCTGCCTCTCTTGTTAGAGCGATGGGTGAATAAAAATTAATTAGAAGCTGGGATCTGATTTTAAGACGGGATGTCAGACACATATATCAAGTTGTTAGGTTAGCTGGAAAGCATAACCTGGGATTTATATATTTAGAAGTCATAATAAATCTGTCTGTCATGAAAATCAGATTACCCACTGTTGCATGCTAATGGCTATAGTCCCATGGAATTGTGGTCTCCCCAGCAACTGCCCGCTGGCCCTGCCTTTTTCTGCTTTGCTCTCTGCCTTAACTAACCACCACTCTCCCCAGTTAGCAAAGTGCCTACTTAAAGAAATACATCTGGACCTTTATAAAGAGGTGTTTTCCCTGGGCTATTGTGGCAGCCTCCTATGGCTCTCCTTGACTCTATTTTTTCAACAGTCAGTCAGTGCATCAATCATTCAATTCACTAATGTAATAATTATTTCCAAGATATTTATTGAGTACTTGCTATGTGCCGGGCTGTTTGCAACATGCTAGGAATCAACAAAGATAGTGCCTGCTCACATGGAAGGCAGTGATGGTGGAGAGAGATAAGAGAAACACATTATGAGATGGGTGAAGTGTGGGATGTAAGGAACTCAGAATTTAGGGACATTGAAAAAGGCTTTCCAGATGCAGTATCTTTTGAGCTGAGAGTTCTTACCTGAGTGGTGGGAATTAGACCACTGGAGAGTTTCTTGGGGTCTTACAAACTAGGTGTAAACACTTAGGATTCTTCTAAGATCAGTGGGGAGGAAGTAGGGGCGATATATTCTTCCCACTTTGCTAAAAGCTGTCACATTACTGCATTCTACTGGCGTGGCTGTTTTTTTTTTTTTTTTTTTTAATAATTGACTTGAAGGCTCTGTGCAAAGCGGTGCCAAATTACTTTTTTGACTTTAGTTCTCACTGTCATTTCTCGCCTTTCCTGTGCTCTAAGTATGCTTGAACTCTATTACCCAAATGTTTTGTGGGCTTCTATGCTTCCATACCTGTGTTTACCCTGAGCCATAGCTCCTGTCACTTCATTTCTCACTAGTACATACCTCATACATTCTTTCAAGTCCAATTCAATGCCACTGCACTTGGGGGCTTTCTTTGATTTATCTTAGGCAGAATTAATTCTACCTTAAGTTTGTACTTCCTTAAGTGGGATTTTCTTCATTTATCCTTCCATCAAACAAATGTTTCTTTGTTCAAGATTGTGTTTCAGGTATGTGACAATGATCAACAAACTGAAGTATCTGACTTCATGGAGTTTATTTAAATAATAAACACATTTAGCCTCATTCATCCTGCCTGTAAGTTTGGTTAGGTATTTACACACCTGTCTCCTTGACTTACTTGTCACATGCACAAGGATGAATACTATGTTCCTTGTATGTGCATAATAACTTGTTTTTGATTAAATGAATGAAGAACCAAAAGAAACAGTATGAATATTTGCAGAGAAATTTGGCGTGATACTTTGTATTTCGGTGTAAGGAAAAAAGTATTGATTTTGGAGTCACATTGTTACAAGTTCAAACCATTCCTCTACCTCTTAACACCTGTGTGGTCTTGGATAAATCACTTAACCTCTCTGATCCCACTGTTCTTCTATTCTGTATATTTCTAGCTCATGGTATTGTGGAAATTAGAAACAATATACACAAGATGTTTATTTCTGTGCTAGAGACATATTAAAGACTCAATAAGTAATTCATCTTTTATGTATTGTATTCTTTTCAACAGACTTCCCATATAAAAATACGGTGAAAGTTTTGTAGCCTGTTTGTCCTTAGAAACATACAATTTGACAGACTGAGGCATGCATGGTCCATTCAACATTCACCATCTTGGTCCTAAAAGAGTCCTCAAGAGACATGTCATGGATGGATCTCACTTTTCCTTTTGTCTCTGGATTGGAAAGGTTTGGTTCTTTTACCAGCCCTTATAGCTCTGTCTTTCACACCTTGACCTAAGCCATTATGAAAGACTATTATATTTTCTACCAGTACCACCTCTTGGGGCTGATGAATTCTGGAGGCTTATTTTCTCTATGGAGAAGTGCTTTGCAAATTCAAAAGGGTTTAAGGGTCTCCCCTCTGCATCGCTTGTTTTTTGGCATGCCTCCATTATAGCTGGTAGGGGTTGATATCGCAGATTATCTGTTGGCCTGGTGTGCAGAGAACAGGTAGTGTTTAAATCTCAGATCTTTCATCTGCTACCTTTATAACCTTAGGTAATCATTTAGTCTATAGCTTACTTCCCTTCTCTGTAAAATGAAGATATTAGTAACTTGGTCATAGGGCACTTACGAGGGATTAAACGAACAATAATGTAAAGTGCTCAACACAATTCTTACCACATTGGAAGCACTCAGTAAAGGACAGCTGTTATTAAGCTATTGTATTATTGCTGTTTATATTTATAATCATTATTATTTTCATTAGAGTGTTTGTCTAGATCCTTGTTAGATTCAAAACTTGATAATAGGAAAACCATGTCTTTAAATTTTTATATCCCTAGAGATGTCTGACACATAGAAGGCAGTGAACGAATACTTATTTAATGAATAAATGAACAAAAATATAAAGCATTATTTATTATTTATTATCAAAATATATTAAAATGTATATGGAGTGCTTTCTACACAGTGGGAAATTAATACACACTTGTTCCTTTCCTGACTCTACTTAACTTTCCCTAGTTATATCAAAAGGTTTTTCTGGGTTCTCAATCTCAGTGAAAAGGATTGTTTGTGTTCTCCTCACCTTTTCTGGTTCTATAAAGGTTTTATCTTTTTTTAATTTTGTTTCTGTGCAATGGTCTTCCTAATCTTCCATCATTTCTGACTTGTTGGGTGCTAATGATTTTAATTCTTTGTGTTACTAAAAACTTGTTTCTGAGTGAATTCCCTGTAAGTGTAGCTGCCATGAAATAGTATTTTCTGGGTAGGTGTGTATGTGCATGTATGTTTATTCTTTTTATTAAAACAAACATCCCTTATAGTACTCCCCCCTGCCACCACCCTCTTCTTGCAGGAGGAGAGAGATTGTTAAACCAATGGGCAGTGAGGGTCTGCAGCTCCAGATGCGACACAAGGTTGATGCAGAAGCTCCCACTGAGAATGTCTCGATGACTTTGGGAAGTGAAGGCATCTTCCTGTTGTGCCTATTTTTCCCAAAAGGAGTTTAGCCAGGGGCTAAGACATTTTTTGGTAGAACATTGAAACCTGCTTTATTCTTTCTAGCCCTCAATTCCATGCTTGCCATTTGTTGTTTTTCTTACAAGTGCAGTGCTTTCTTTTCCCTTTCTCAGCTTGACAGCTTTTGTCTGAGACTGAACCTAGCTTGGCTTTTCCATATGTCTGGTATCCTTTACACAGAACGTTTAACTTGATGCTTTTCACAAAGGTTCACACACTCAATGCTCTTGGAGGCCAGCTGGGAGGATTCTGTTATGGAGTAAAGGGGGTTAAGTAAGAAATTATTTACTTCTATAAGGAATTACAGCCTTTTCATTTTCTAAAACACTCAGTCCTCTTAACCCATCTTTGGTTTCCCCACTTATGATCAAGGCTCACCAAAATGAATATTTGTCTTTGATCATTACTTAAGAAAAATAACAATACTATTAAGAAGAAGAGAGGTAATTGACATTAGGCCTCAGAGACAAGGAGACTGTAGGAGTGATACAATTGAGGCAAAGGACAAGAGCAGCCTCAACTCAGCCGCAGCCATTTGTTATCTTGTAGGAGTGTGGTGCCGGTAAGGTCAGAGCTTCCAGCATTTTCTGTGAAACCTCTCGATTTACAAATGTTGAAAATAATTTTAAAATGTTAAAACACAAAGTCAACCATTACTGTATGGTCCAAATGAAACAGAGCAGTGGGTCAGATTTGGCTCATAGGTCACCAGTGTTCAACCTCTGCTGTAATGCAGTAGGTGCGCAATTTGTATTTTTAGATATTCTTGTGTACTCTTTTAGTTCTGAACAAAAAACAAGATTACAGTTAGAGATGTCTCATTTCTAAAAATCACTCGAATACCCTGTCAAAAAGAGAAGGCTGTGTGATATTCTCTTCTGAGTTTATAGCAAACCTCTGAAGGATTCTATAAGATAAATGGGTTAGTTGTTTTTCACTTAGTACTGAAGGCTTAAGGGGTTTTTTGTGTTCTTCCTCTTGTTTTCCATTTGGCATGTGCTGCTTATGCTTTAAAAAAAATTAAACTGACATGCAGTGAGAAAAAGTTACTGGAGCCTGAAAGTTGGTTAACATCAATTACATTCTCGTGTCTAATAACCCATGCCTGGGAAATGCAACTTGTTTGTTATAAATACCCAATGCCAAATCAAGAATAAACTGCTGCTTTGTTTTAGTCAGTATTTACAGCATCACTTTAACTACTTTGACCCTATTCAAGGAGGTAATGAAGAGCTGGGTGCCAGTGATGTTGATAAACTGTGGCAATTTCTGCATTGTGTCCTTATAGCTGCTTCTGCTTCAGCCTCCATTATTTAAATTGCTAGTCATTACAGTCATGCCATTAACTGGAAATGCCGCAAGATGACACATAGGAATAGGGCCAGCAGGACACTGTTAGCCCTTCTTACTGAGTGCAACATTCTGGGATGGCTAGCAATAGTTATAAAAGGAAAATGCACAAACCGAAATTCTAAAGCTTGAATACTCATGAATTCTTTGCAGTGCTGGTAGAGTGATTTTTGAATTCCCACTTGTCCATATTTTTTAGACCTTAGACCCAAATCACAGATAATGTTCCAGGCTTTAAAACATATATTTTATTTTTCACTAAAATTTAAAATATCTAAGCATAGCTCAGGCTTGCTTATTCTTCTCCATTAGGATCAGACGCAAAAGAATATGGGAAGAGGAGGTTGTTCAGCGTGGGATGTGGAATCAAACAAAGTAATTGTCCAGTCACTTGACTCTTATGAATGCCATTTTTAGAAAAGTGCACACTTTATTACTATAGAGCCCCTATAGGCCAAGAAGCCTGTCAGTCTCCATTACTTGATTAAGACTCACAGTGAAGGTAGTCCATGCATATTCAAGTAGCAAATGATTTCTTTTGATCTAACAGCATACACTCCATCCATCCTGATCTATCTAGGGAACCTCTTACAAAAGCAGGGCCTCTGGCTAGTTGTTCAAGACCTACAGGGAGGAGGGATTGGAGGAGGTCTTTGTTGTTCAAGATTTTGTTTTTTTAGAAGGCCTAGAATTTTTAGCAAGATATAATCCATTACAGCACATGTCTTTCCTTGGAAAACTTCGTCTTTGTCCATAGTTTTTGGGGGCCTTTATAAAAAAATTAGAGAAATTGGGTCCTGTTGTGAATGTTTTAAGAGGAGGAAAAGGTGCATTTACCCCTTTCTTTCTTGTTACTTTCTCTATTAACTACATTTACAAGCCATAAACAAGTATATACTATGTATATTAAATATGTATTTGGAAGGTGAGAAAAAGAAAAGACTTTCTTTTTTTTATTTTTTATTTGTTGAACTGTGCTCTCTGTCCTGAGCTTGGCACTTTTGCTTTTTGTATCACTTATGATCCTTTCAGATAAAAGTGATAGAAATCCTAGTTCAACTGATTTAAACAAAAATTTTAAATATAAATAAAAAAAATAGGGCCATTCCAGAATTCAGCAACAACATTATCAAGTACCAAGGTTTTTTTCTGTCTTTTATTTCTCTCCTGTTTCATGTGTTACTTTTCTTTGCAGGCTTGTCCTCTAATGGTCCAAGTCTGGCTATAGTGCATCCAGAAATCCTCAGTGTCTGAAGGCCAGAAATGGCAAAGAATACTCATCCTTCTGGGTGTCCTTTGTTTTCTTAAATGTTAAGAAAACTTTCTCAGAACCACCCTGGCCTCCAACAATTGTCCCACTTGGTGACTGGCCAGAATTTCAAACCATACCCTGAAATGATCCCTTGCAAGGGGAATGAAGTAACCATGCTTGTTCCAGTCTAGTTAAGCTTCAAGCCTTAGGTCTGAGTAGGCCCCAGCCTCTTGTCCCTGGGTATAGGGTGTGGGCAGTCAATACCTGAATAAAATCACAAAGTCAGATCCTATTGGAAAGGAAGGGAAAGGAGAAATAACTATCGGATAGGAACGCAACACTCCTCATTTAACTCCCCCAACAACTCTATCCCAAAGGTCCAGAACACCCAGAGAGAATGACCTTACCCATGGTTATAGAGCTAGAAAGTAGAGAGCTGGGATTTGAATCCAAATGTTTCTGGCTCTAAAGTCCTGGATCTTGGAAGAGATCAAATGAGGGGGCGCAAAGGGTGGGACTATCTAACAGCAGAGTGATTGTGTCACTAGAATATTCCAGGGAAAATGTCAATGGGTCTATTTAGCTCACAAATCAGTAATAAGTTATAAAAATAACATTTGCATTGAGACTATTTAGAAAATGTAGGATAATATAAGGAAAAGAATAAAAATCCCCCATAACTTCACTATCTAGCCATAACCACTATTAATATTTTGGGGTATTTCATCTTGGTCTTTGTAAACACACACACCCTGCTTATACACTCAAAAATATGTACTGATCATTTTCTGTGTAGAATAATATGCTAATGTAGAAATATATATGGAGATACTTATTATAAACATATTGGAAATAGGCTGCATAGACTGTTTTATATCTTGCTGTTCCACTTAACTTTATATCATGTATATTTTTATACATTTTCCTATAAACTAATTTTTAGGACCATTATTTTTAATGACTGCATAGCAATCCATTTTATAGATAACAAAATATATTAGAAAGGTGTCTTATTTGTTTCTCCCTATTTCTCTTTATGGGAAGTAACACTGTAAATGAGCATCCACACATGATATATCTTTAGACACATCTTTTATTATTTCATCAGGATCAGGATACAGTCTTTGAAATAATGGGTCAGGAAATATATGTTTTAAAATTGTGAACATTCAAAGCATATTGCCAGATTGCAATCCAAATATGTTGTATAGTCTACCTTTCCAACAACAATGTGTGAGAGTGTTTGGACTTTTCTTCGTGGCTCTTAGCTAGGAATTTTTTTTCTTTTCTTTTCTTTTCTTTTGGAGTAGATATGGAAGTTATGTATCAAGGCCCTGCATGCCACAGATGAATTATTGCTTATACCTATTTGTTATTTCTCAAGGGGATTGCTGAGTTCATTATGCTTCTTGTATTAATTGTACAAGGCAAAAATGGAACCCCATATAAGATATTGAGAAAAAGCATCAAAACCTGTACTGAAATCATATTTGACTTTGTGTCTCTGCCCAAATTGAAATAAAAACCTCCGTAAGTGCTTGTGCATTGTTAAAATGTTCAGACAAGTTATTTGGTTCATAAATAAATAATTTTAACTTTTATGATAATGGAGAGGACGAGAGGTGGTATGAGACTGTCTGAATATGCCAATAATTCACTCTGTTGCAGCCAAGATAAACAGCATCATGAATTAAATGATAGAACATTGGATGAGAGGCTGCACCATCGTAAGACTGGGCACTTGTTAGGGATGCATGGATCCTCAAAATGTATAACATGTCAAAGAAAATTAGTATTATCTATTTTAGGGGGTACAAAGAGAGATGCTCTCAAAAGGTGTCCTGGGAAGGGGCAATTAGAAATTGTTGTTTAGCAACATGTTGGTTATGAAGAGAAGGAGCAGAAGGCAGGAAGCTTATGTGTACAATTCTGTTTTGCATTATCCTGGATAGAGCCAAAGAGACTGAACTGGATTCTAATAGGTTAGAAAGACAAATGAATTAGAAGCAGCCAAGATCTGCAAATTTCCACACAAGTCTGTCCATTTCCACGGGGGTCTTTTGAGTGATTTTCACTGCCATGCCAAGTGTTTTCAGTGACCTACTCAAAACTGGAGGAGGAGACACAGTATGTTAACATCTACCTCTTCTCTGAACTTCATTTCCTGCTCTGGGCTCCATCCTCTGGTCCTCACCCAATTTCCTCTTGCTTTGACATAATGAACCCTGCCTTTTAATACCAAAATTTATTCATTCTTTCACACATCAAATAATTTATTGGCTAAATTCTGTGTACCTGGTACCATGCCAATCGAAATGGTGGTTCCTGGTCAGGCACAATGGCTCATGCCTGTAATCTCAGCACTTTGGGAAGCCGAGTTGAGTGGATCACTTGAGGTCAGGAGTTTGAGGCTGACCAGCCTGGCCAACATGGTGAAACCCCGTCTCTACTAAAAATATACACAAATTAGCCAGGCGTGCTACTCGGGAGGCTGAAGCAGCAGGAGAATCAGTTGAACCCGCAGGCGGAGGTTGCAGTGAGCCGAGATCACACCACTGCACTCCAGCCTAGGTGAGACTCTGTCTCAAAAACAACAATAACAACAACAACAAAACCAAAATGGTGGTTCCCCATCCTGCTTATCTGATTGGCTTATCTCACTAGAGTAGTGTGCACTTAGATGTGACTGAAGCTTGATTCTCCTGCAATCTTCATTTTGAAGAGGACTTTGCTCATACTTCTTTATCATTTACCACAGTTCTTCCTGAACATATACTATGTGTGGAGCACTGTGCTAAATTCTGGGGATACAAAGAGTTTAAAATCATGCAATGCTGGTTAAGAAAGGATGCGATTCTTGAATGTGGAGTTGGTTAGTACTGCCTGCTACTCTAGATCATCTCTTCTCTTTTAATTTTTGAAATCACTTCCTTAATTTGGTTGGGCAGGAATTAAAATACAGAGAACAATACCTAGTTTACTGACTCTGGTTAGTAACTACCTATGCTAATAGACTCAGGAAAACAGGGTTATCACCTACCATAACAGTCCTTAATCATGGCTACACATTAGAATCATCTGGGAGATGTTGGGGGAAAAGCACAATGCCCAAGACATGCCCCAGAGCAGTTGCATCAGAATCACTGGGGTGTGTGACCTAGACATCAGTGCTTTTTAAAGCTCCTAAGATGATTTCAGTATGCAGCCAAATTGAGAAGCACCAACCTAGAAAGAGAAGGTGCATTGAGTTACCACCTTTCCCCTTGTGGAGCAACCTTTACTCATGCATTTTTCCAGGCAGCCCAATTCCATTATTGTGCCACGAGAAAAACCATGGCTATCATTTTCAAAAACTCTGCCCTCCTTCTTGGAGATTTAAAGCAGACATTGGTATTTTAAAGGCCTTCAGGGATCTTGCCATTAAAAAATAAAAAAGAAAAACCTGTTGAATTTTAGTAGAATTCTCTATTAATTTTGATTCAGGATTGGCTTGTGTTTTCTCCCTTTTTCTCTTAACTGAGAATTTCACTGAATACATCTGATAAATGGCCAGAGTATGCAAGAGCTGATTAATCTAGTCAGGGAGTGATTTCAGTTTTTGTTTCTCTATTCTCTGTTCCCACTTGCTGCCTTTTTCTCATTACTTTTTGAGTAGGAAAGGGGCCCACTGAAGAGGTAAAGCTGCAGTCAACCAGTTTGTTAAAAGCTTTCATTGACTTTCCAACCATGTAAAATAAGGCTACATTGTGGAAGAGTCTTCTGGTTCTTTTATTTTCTATATTGGTGGTTCTCAAAGTGTGTTCCCTAACCACAGAATCAGAGTGAACTGACTGGTGTGATAGGCAGAATTATGCTCCCTGCCTCCAAAGATATCTACACCCTAATCTCCAGAACCTGTGAATATACTATCTTACCTGGCAAAACAGACTTTGCATATGTGACTAAGATTACGGACCATGAGATGGGGGATTCTCCTGAATACCCGGGTGGGCCCAGTCTAGTCACATGAGCTCTAAAAATCAGAGAACCTTTTCAGGCTGCAATCAGAAAGATATGGCGATAGAGAAGGCAGGTGAGATTCAAAGCATGAAAAGAACCCAACCCCTCATTGCTGACTTGATGATGGAAGGAGGGGTCAACCTCCTAACAAATGTGGAAGGCCTTTAGAAGTTGAGAATGACCTTCAGCTGACAGGCAATAAGGAAACAGGACTTCAGAACTGCATTCTGCCAACAACCAGAATGAGCAAGGAAACATTCTTCCTTAGAGACTGCAGAAAGGAGTCTGCTCACACCTTGATTTGAGCTTGGTGGGAGTTGTGTCAGACTTCTGACCCACAGAATAGTAAGATAATGAATTTGTGTTGTTTTAAGCCCAAAGTTTGTGCAAATTTGTTCTGGCTTTATTCGGATAGTAATACACCTGGTAAATTACTGAAATGCTAATTCTCAGGCCTCACCCTACACTTACTTAATCAGAAACTAGGAGGAGGGGATTGTGCAGTCTATTTTAATGAATTCTCCAGGCGATTCTGATGTGCTGAAGTTTGACAACCATCATTATACAATAATAGAATCCCCCAATATTGAGTAGGAATATAGCTGCCCAGAACAAAGACTGCATTTCTTACTTTTGTTGCAGGTGGTTATGGCCATTTGACTTAGTTCTGACCAAACAGTTTGTTCAGTAAAGGGTTAACTCAAGGCTTGGGGTGTTCAAATTCTGCAGATGCCAAAGAAAAGACTGGCCCTTGACCATCTCCAAAGAGATAACCTTGGAGCTTTTGAAGCACCCTAACTGATAAAAGTGCCTTTGAATACCTGAAACTGTGGGTCTTGCCAGATAGTTTATACTGATAATGTGATTGATGGTGAATGCTGTTTCTGTTCACCCGAAGCCCTGGGCCATGCTGTATCAATTTGACCTCTGGGGGACTGGAGACTGGGTAATTAAGGTCATTCATGTAGGAAGTCCATGTCTATGTGACTGACTCCCAATAAAAATCATGGACACCAAGGCTCAGGTGAGCCTCTTGGGTTGGCAATACTTTATACATGTTGTCATACATAGTTGCTGGGACAATTAAGAACCAGCTGTGTGACTTTACTGGTAGAGGACACTGTAAGCTTGTGCCTGTTTTCTCCTGAATTCTTTTCTATATACCTTTTTACTTTGCTGATTTTAATCTGTGTCCTTTCTCTGTAACAAACCATAACCATGAGTACATAGTTTTTCTGGGTTCTGGGAGTCTTTTAGTGAATCATTGAGTCTAAGGATTGTCTTGGGGACTCCTGATGCATAGAGATAATAAGAAACTTTATGAGCAACTTTCTGGACATTTTCTTGTAGCAGGTGCACAATGCCACATTCCCTATCCCCACCTAATTTCATTGCAGCTGTGGCAGATGCTGTCATGTGCTGCCAGGGTCCTCAAGTTCTGCTGTGCTGTACATCTACTATTCTGGTTTAGGCCTTACTCAAAAACAAAAGAAGGCTTCCCAGCCCATGCACACGCATGGCTGGGGAAGTAACAGCACTACAGGCAATGCTCAACCAATTGGTGGGTTGCCACAGCCTTCTATCAGATGGACAGTTGTGGGTACATTCTACACAGCTCCTCACATAGCCCCCCAGGTGTTGATAACACATTCTGTTTCCTTTTTCCTTCCAGTTTTTACTGTCTCATCTCTTTCATTTAAATTTTCCGAGATCACCATCCAAATAATCTACCCAAACCTATGCTGTTGGTCCTTGTCTTAGGCTTTGCTTTCAGGGGTACACTAACTAGGAGAATCCTTAAATAGAAGATGCATTATAGCTTCCTCCTTGCTGCCAACTGGGGTGCAGACATAACGGCTCATTAATTACTTTTGGCTGTTTTTTTGTTTGTTTGTTTGTTTTTGTTTTTTTGAGACAGAGCTTTGCTCTTGTTGCCCAGGCTGGAGTCAAATGGCACAATCTCAGCTCACTGCAACCTCTGCCTCCTAGGTTCAAGCAATTCTCCTGCCTCAGCTTCCTGAGTAGCTGGGACTACAGGTGTGTGCCACCACGCAAGGCTAATTTTTTGTATTTTTAGTAGAGATGGGGTTTCACTATGCTGGTCAGACTGGTTTCAAATTCCTGACCTCAGGTGATCCACCCACCTCGGCCTCCCAAAGTGCTGGGATTATAGGTGTGAGGCACCATGCCTGGCCTTTTTGGCTGTGTTAAGAAGATGAATGCTATGTTTTGAATGTGTCCCCCAGAGTTTATGTTTTGGAAACTTAATTCCTCAATGCAACAGTGTTGAGAAGTGGGTTGTTTAAGAGGTGATTAGAGCATGGAGGATCTACCCCCATGAATGAATTAATGTCATTATTATGGGAGTGGGTTCACTACTGCAAGAGTGGGTTTGTTATCAAAGTGAGTTTAGTCACTTCTTGCTCCTTTGCGTGCTCTTTCTTATCATGTGGTGCCTTCTTCCATGTGTAACACAGCAAGAAGGCTTTCACAAGATGTGGGCCCTTGATCTTGGGCTTCCCAGACTCCAGAATTGTGAGCTAATAAATCTCTGTTGTTTATAAATTACCTAGTCTCAGGTCCTGTTATAGCGGCACAAAGCAGACTAAGACAGTCACCCTCTAGGAATGGAGATACAGTAAGTTGAAGGCATCTAGGTCTGTAATGGGTCTGTAGAACTGCCGTGTCAGCACTAGACTACTGATCTCCAAACTTGTTAAATGAGAGAATAAAAGCTTGTATATTCAAGCTTCTGTTCATTTTTTTTTTGAGGTGGGAGGTAGTAAAAGAGTGGTTCACATTCAACTTAACCTTTTTCTGACTAGCACAGCAACTAATGGCTACATGGAGAGTTTGATTTATTGTCAAGTTGAAATTAAGTTGTCCCTGATGTTTATCATCACAATGATTAAGGGTTGATTGCCTGAGGGACAAGCATGTTAGTTTTGGGGAAGGGCAGTAGACTGAGAGTCCAGCAACTTGGATTCTGTGTTCACCCCTAAGCAGCTGTGCCCCTTAATTTCTCTTGGATTGGACCTTCTTGATCTCAGGGTCACTTTTGATTTTTATATACCATGATTCTGTGATTTAAAGTATTATGAAATTCACATGTAAAAACAAAACACTTAGATCATTATGAAATGTAAATGTGAACACACCATCTATATTTGCATTTTGAGATTTCCTTTCTAATAGAATGATGAGCACATCTTAGCCTGTGTGTGTGTGTGTGTGTGTGTGTGTGTGTGTTTAAAATGACTCATGAGATAGAAGTCCCTTGAGACATTATTAAAGTTGATCACATTACTCACTGTGAAAACTCAAACTTTCCTTGAATATTGGAAGCTGTTTACAAAACTGTGTTTACCTGACAGTGATTCTTCAGGCTAATAGGAACCTTCATGTGTTTTTTTTGTTTGCCTGGATGGTACCCAATCAGTCTATATAATGAGACAGGCCAAAGGACAGGGAATTATGCCCCAGGACACTCTCTGCTCTGTCGTTTGGATTTGCATGCAGAAATCGTAATTTATGGTGTGATCAAGAATGATATAAGTTGGCAGTATAATGAGCTTGGGATGTTGGCTAGCCCAGATGTACACCATGACCTTTGCTGGATGGAAGTGTTAGACTTGGGCACATGCATATCAGTTGTGGGTAAAGACTCTCCTTTGCGGAGTCAAGGGTCATGAATTTTTGTCTCTAGGCAGCATATACACAGTTGCCTGGCAACTGTGAGAGCAATTTAGTCCTTGCTATATGATCCTGTAAAGGATTTCATCCATCTTGAAAAGCTAACAGCATAATTTAAATTTTTGAAGCAGCGTGTGGGCGTTCTAAAGTGGCAGAGCCTTATCTCACATCTAGTTGCACACTCTAACTGTGTAAACTTGAAGTTTTCCTGCATGAAGGATGCTGTAAACAAAAAGCTAGAACTCTGAAGTAAGGTTGAAAGTGAGATCCTTCATTAGAATGTATTTAGTATGAACTAACAGAACACCTAACTAATAGTACGATAAAACACAAGGAGATTTACTGTTTCCTATATAAGAAACCTCAAAATAAGTAGTCTCAGTGTTGATTTGGCTGCTAAACAAGGATCCAAGCTCCTTTCATGCTTTCATTCCACCATTGGCAGTGTATTGGCCTTAATCCTTAGACTTGTTACCTCATGCCACAAAATGGCTGCCAGAGCTTTCAACACCACAGTGTCCCGGATTAACATTCAACACAGGATAGGAGGGAAGGGAGCAAAAAGGGCCATCTCGTGGTGGGCCTCTCTCTCTCTATTTCAAGAAAGAAAATCTTTCCTTAAAGTCTCTTAGCAGATATCTTTCGATTTCTCTTTGGCTAGAACTGAGTCACACATGCATCCCATCCCAGACCAGTCAATGTCAATGAAGTATTCAGTTACCTTCACTGGCTGAGACCAGTACGTTTCAGCCTCTTATGCTGACAGTAAGGCCTATCTTCCCTGGACACATTACCACCTGCAGGTACCTGAGAAAGATCAAGGTGTGTTAGCAAGGATGAAGGACCGATGGCTGCTGGGAAAGCACCTCACAGTGCTGCTATACTTCTGTCCATGTTAATGCTTATGTGTGGAGGTCAGAGGGAACTAAGTCATCCTCAAAGTGTTTTTAAACATGACATTGAAATCATAATTTGGAAATAGAAACATTTTGCATTAAAATTGGATTTTTCTTCTTCTGTTAAAAAAATTCATTGATTTGGCAACATTTGAACCACATACACACATGAGAGTATTGCCTTCTTCCCTTGGGGCATGTGTTTCAGTTTACCACATTCTTCACCACTCTTTCTGTCATGCATTTGGTCCTCTTTACTCATGTATGTTAACGTCTTGGCCCCCATATTCATTTGTGTTTGTGAACCTTGGTCTAGATCCTGCATGTCTAGTGACATGCAGACATTATGAAACAGGAGTCTTACAGTCAGACTGGCCCATTATGCTCCACTGTGCCAACTGCCACCCTTCTCTTTCATCCTTCCCATACTTGGGATTGTTTTGCTCTTCTGGTATATATTTTTAAAATTTTATGCCTGTAGAAGGGAGTGTAGTGCAATGGTTAAGAGCATGGCTTTTGACATAATACATAAGTGGTTTGAGCCCTGGCAGTATCACTTACGAACTTGTGGCCTTGTATTCACATCTGCAGAATTAAATAATAATGGAACCTACCCCATGTGGTTGATTTGAGAACTAGTACATGGTTCACTTAAAACTAATCTTTTTTGTTTTGTTTTGTTTTGTTTTGTTTTGTTTTGTTTTGTTGAGACGGAGTCTCGCTCTGTCACCCAGGCTGGAGTGCAGTGGCACGGTCTCGGCTCATTGCAAGCTCCGCCTCCCAGGTTCACGCCATTCTCCTGCCTCAGCCTCCCGAGTAGCTGGGACTACAGGCGCCCACCACCACACCCGGCTAATTTTTTGTATTTTTAGTAGAGACCAGGTTTCACCGTGCTAGCCAGGATGGTCTCGATCTCCTGACCTCGTGATCTACCCATCTCAGCCTCCCAACACTTAAAACTAATCTTGATGAAGATGATGAAGAAGAAAATGATGACATCTCTATGAGTCTGTGTTAATGATATCAGTTAGTCCTCCAAGGCGCCATTTGGAATGCATAGCACAGCATCTTCAGTGCACCGAGCTGATGAACAGCAACTATTTATCCCGTGGAGCTAGAAGAAGGTCCTTTGAGTGACCACATGCTTGAGGAGCAGTAATCACCTGGAATAATTTTTTTTCTATTCCTTTAAGAGATAGAATCAGATCCATTTAATTTATGGCTCCAGGTAACCAATACAGCTCCAAGAAATTCAGTTCTGCACTCAAGATTTGCTCATTTCTATTCATCTGGGGCACATTCTGCATTTATACTGTCCAAAAGCAGTGGATATTTTAGTTTATGCCTGGGGACATGGGAAACCATTCTCAATGTCTCTACTGACTTTGGAGAGTCACAGTTTCCATACCAAAAACTCTTTTTTTATTCTATTCTTATTTTTTGGTCTAGGTTTCAAGAGATTCATCCATTTGTAACTCAATCTAGAGATACAAGATCATATAAATCCAATAAATTATATGGAGGTCAGCATATAAATGATTCCAGAAGAGTCATTTGGGAGAGGCAAAAGGATATTTTGAGATTGGGTAGTTGCTTTATTTTACTCTCCAGATCAAGTAGATCCTAGTAAATTAGGTTAAGGGACTCTTAGGGACCTCATTATAACCTCATTTTTTAAATAATTAAACTAAAAATATCAATCAGTTGGTTAGGATAATAAGCAGTATGGGCAAAACCAGGGGGATGCCCTGTTGTGGATATAAATAAAAATATTAAACTTGGATTGGGAAGTTTGGAACTATTAACTATTTGAAATGTTTTGACATAGAAATTCCTTGAAATGTCTAGTAACGTATTCTGTAGATATATTTGACCAAGTAGCTAAAGAGGTTCAATATAGTATTATATGTCTATACATTGAAATTACTCTGCAGCCATTAACAAGCGTGGTGTAGATCTCTATGAATTGACATGAAAAGATGTCAAACATGTGACAGAACAGTATGTATTATAGAAACTTAGAAAAATATATGTCTGTATGCAAAAATGTACATGCCAAATTATTAATATAGGCTCCCTCAGGGAATGAAATTGTGTGGATATGAGGGTAGAGGGATGGGAAGAAGAAGAGGAGGCAAAATGTAATCTTTGATTTATATGCTTTTATACATGTTTTGCAATAACATGTACCTTATAATTATTATTTTACATTTGAGAGTTTGGAATGGAAATGTAGGGAGTTACAATAATCCCCCTGAGTGACAATGTCATGTGGAAGTTAAGAACACAAGCTCTAGAGCCATGATTTGCCTGGACTTGAATCCTGCCTGCATCATTGGTGAGCTGTGTGTTCAAGCAAGTCCATAGACTTAAAAATAGAATTAAATAAATAAATAAAAGTAGAATTAGATATTTAAGTTAAATTTAATTAAAACAAATTGTAATTTAAATTTAATTAAAATAAATAAAATAGAATTAAAAATTTACCCTAGGCATCCAGAGTCTAGGGTTAGGAATTTATGAAAGGTGAAGATATTCTTTTGATATTAAATAACATATATATATTTAAAAAGTGAAACTTTGAGAGGAGACAAGTGACTGGATAGATAAAGATGAGAAACACAGAGGCACTTACCTGTAACCAAGGCACAAAGTCCACAGCCTTGAACTAAACATATATCACAACAGGAACATAAAACCAACTGACTGAAACTAGCAGATTGGGAGACTCAAAGGAGGGGGGAAAATGGGAAGGTGTTCAATAGCCTTCTAAATATTTCATAAACTTCAATCATCTCACTTCTTCCCAGCTAGTTTTCTAATTCTTCACCTTATCTGTTCTCTCCTGACAATAAGTCGTGTATTTAATTCAGATTTTATCTCTTTGTGGGACAGCTGATTCGACAATTATGTATAGTTCATCAAAGGGTTGGAACATTCTGCAGAATAGTGAAACAAGTCACTTGGAAATGGGAAGACATGCTCAAGGATGCATGCATCAAAAGAAGCTACTATAAATGAATCAGTAGGAGTGAGGCAAAAACAATCATTTGGTAGAGAATGCTTAGGAAACCAGGGTAACTTGACCTCCAATCCTAAGACTTAATTGAGCTAAGGAACTAGTGCTGCAGAATCATCCTCTGTGGTTGCTTAGATGAAAAGCCAGCTGGGCTGTAAGAACAGTGACTGATTGACATTGACAGCCTTCCATCTGGAGCTTAATCTGTCCGCATACATCTGTGACAGTGTTGTGTCTTTCAGAGCAGGTTCATGTAATACTGAAGGCCAAACATCAAGCAAGAAGCCAAAGTCTCAGTCATTAGTCACACATTTGGGCCATAGGGCAATTCCAGGACATTGCCTTTACTTGCAGCTGGAGAAGATATGATGGCCCATAATGTGGTACTTAATGAGGAGTACACACAGATGACAGGGCTAAACTGCAGCAGCAAGTTACTGCTAGGAAATAGCTCCAGCTTAGGGGAGTTTCCCTGTGTGCTTTTTCCCAGAAAGCTGCTGGCTTTCTTCTCTGAAACACAGATATGTCTCCTGATTGACTGTCGTCATGGTAGCTCATTATGGTTTTGGGTGGCAGCCTGTTCAGCTATAGTAAAGTACAGTAAGTCCTTACTTAATGCCATTGATAGGTTCCTGGAAACTGGGACATAAAGCAAAGCAACATATAACCAATTTCACCATAGACTAATTGATATAAATAAGAGTTAAGTTCCTATGGCATATTTCTGGTCACAACTATACCATCAAACTTCTAAATAGACCAAAACACTCTGAATATTTTACATTGAAATCTATGCAAACTATATATACATTTAAGAAAGAGTAATAAAAACAAGTAAGATAATTATTTATATTCCAGTTGAGGGTCTCGGATGGCTGCAGCATGTCCCAGCAGCTCAGGGTGCAAGGTGGGAACTCACCCTGGACAGGACATCATCCCATTGCAGGACCCACTCACCTACCCACCTACACAAACACACTCGTACTCACTCAGAGGGGGACCACGTAGACATGCCAGTTCACCTACCATGTTCATCTTTGGGATGTGGGAGAAAACTTGACTGGCCAGAGAAAACTCATGCAAGCATGGGGAGAATGTTCAGACCCCACATAGACAGGGGCCCCACTGGGAATCAATTTATTTTCTATCAGTGTTATAACCAGATGGCATTGAATGAACTTTATAGCAATGCAAGAATGGACTAATGCAAGAATAACATTGAGGACCTGTAGTGCAGAGCTGCAAAGTGTTCAGGTTGTTCCCTGCCCTTGATGGCCTGATGACTAGTGTCTCCTTGCCTCAAAGACAATCATCAGTTGTTTTCTTTGAAGGAGGTTTGAGGGACCTGAAGTTTCCTTGAAACATTTAAGATCTCCGTTTCCTCCTACTTTAAAGAGAATATGTGGCCATTATTTACAAATGAAAATACTGCTTAGATGAGGTAATTTAAGAAGAGAACAAACTTTGGCAGACTCTCTTTTTAAAAAGCACAAGAATAGGTGTAACCAGGCACCCCAAATTAACAGATTTTCTTCAGTTTATGGGTATCCAATTTATCTCACTGCTTTCTGGCAAAAAAAAAAAAAAAAAAAAAAGGAAAAACCAAAAAAAAATCCACATGGAATTAAATGGCTTTCATTATCTCTCAAAAGCAAAGCATACACTTTTTTTTGAGAATAAAATTCACATGTGAATTACTTTAGTTAGCTGTGGTTGATGGGATACTGTGTAAAATGTTGGACAGTGTTTTCAAATTGTTTCATTTACCAAAGTTACTGTAACTGTTCAAATGGATGATTTGAAAATTGACTCTCTATCTTAGCTAACAGCGTAACAAATAGTAGCTTAGGGAAATGCTTAGTTGGGAGTGAAACATCCTCATTTTCTAAGGCCAGACATTGGGGAATCTGGAGGAATAAACAATTATGTGACCAGCAGTTCCCAGAGTTCCTCTTTACTGGACTCAGAGTAAGGACACACGTTTGGAGGAGTAGAGTCGTGTGGTGATTAAGAAGGTAGATTCTAGACTGGGACTACTTGACCTCAAATCCTGGCTGCATCATTTATGAGCTGTATGGCCTTGAGCAAGTCCATCCTCTTCTCTGGACATTGTTTATTTGTAAAATAGGGACAATAATGATACCTACCATGTAAGGTTGTTGGGTTATGCTCTTTCTGTAGACCCATCTGCATTTGTGTGTTCTTGCATTGCTATAAAGAACTACCTGAAACTGAGAAATTTATAAAGAAAGGAGGTTTAATTGACTCACATTCCACAGTCTGTACAGGAAGCATGGCTGGGGAGGCCTCAGGTAGAAGATGAAGAGGAAGGAGGCACCTCTTAATGGTGGGAGTAGGAGAAAGAGACTGAAGGGGGAAGTGCTACACACTTTTAAACAACCAGATCTCACTCACTATTGCGAGAACAGCAAGGAGAAAGTCTGCCCCCATGATTCAATCACATCCCACCAGGCCCCTCCTCCAACACTGAAGATTACAATTTGACATGAGATTTAGGCGAGGACACAAATCCAAACCATAGCACTATTCATATCTTTCCTCCTTAGGAACTATATTGGGGAGGGGAATGAATGAGAATGATGTTATGTTAAGGACCATCTCAAATATACTTTACATGTATATAAATTATTGGAAACTATCATGGAATATGTAAAATGTGGAGACATCATCCAGGGCTGTAGAGTTGAGTAGAGCAGTCTGTTGTGCCATATGTGGAGACTCATGCTTATATATATAATCATAGACCTATAGCATCATAAAACTCATGGCTCACGTTTATGGAGAACTTATTACGTGCCAGGCAGTGTTCTAAGTGGTCTATGAGGATTATCTCAGTGAATCCTTTCAACAACTTTGTAATGTAGGTATTGTTTTATCTTTTTTTTTTTCTGTGATATTAAAGAATTTGCTAGGTCTCAGAGCTAATGTCTGTTAGAGGTGATTCTTGAACTCTATTCAGTTTGATTTCAGATGCCAGCTCTCAGCTGCTACAGTGAGAAGTTTTGGAAGGTTCTGTGACCCAAGGAGCCTTTCTCACAAACTGCCTGAGCTTTTCAGATAGTCGTCTTAGCTCCTGTTTACATTTATTGGCATAGAACAGTCTTGTGTTGTGAGAAAAACTTTTCCTTGCAGGTGAAATAATTTAGCTGGATTTGTTTTGCATTTTTAGTGACGCTTGACTCTTCATTTGGCTCTGTGTTTAATCTGCCACCCGAATGCAGTGAACCTTTCATTATAGCTTCTTCACCCTCTCTCACCCCCGCCACATACTTTCCACATTTAATATTCCAATGGCCTGGGTGTTCTGAAGGAGAATTAACCAACATGTAACATAATTTATGGCCTTTATGTTCCTTGGTGTTTAGAGAATAATAAAAGTTAAAGCCATTAGGTATATCTCATTTGTGATTTTTTTTTCCTACCAAAGATATTCATCTCCCTTCTTTCCTGTACTTACTGTGTGTTTCATTGGAAACCATCCAGAGCTATCACTTGGTGATGGTTCTGGAAAACAAAGGCCTTTTCCACCACCAGCTTTCCCCGTGACCAACCTTGAGTAACATATGGATGCCATTCCAAGGGAAAAAAAAGTCTTATGAACCCCCAATGTTGACTTAATGTTTTTGTTATTGGATTATTGAAACACATGAAAATACAAAACTAGGTATGAATTTCTTTGTGTGGTTTTTAGACAAATATGAAACCATAACACATTTACAAATTACATGCAATCAAAATGACAAAACTAAATTCAAATGAGGAATATTGCATTAACAAGATGAATGATATTATTTGTTTAAACATAATCATCTCTGGAAGTATCAATATGGGATGTCTGTTATGTCAAAGTTCTACATAGCTTGTCATGTTTGTATTAGCCTTGGCTGTGTGATGACTCAATTTCCCTAACACTTCCAGCTGCTACTACTGGGACAATTCATATGTACTCCACCCCTACTCTGAGATCATGAGGCACAAACACATTATTTAAGTAGAAAGTTTGTTTATCTTTTGCTTGTGACAATTGAAACAGCAATACCTGATACCACCACAATTATAAATGCAAACGTAAAGGAGGCACAAAACTTTTGTGCTGGTACCCGTATTTTAGGTGCTATGTAGCTGATGCAGAATACACTTGAACTATTTTAAGTGAGTATTATCTAAATAAAACCAAAAATAAAAAGTCTCATCAAGAATATTCAGATCCCTAAGAATATGCTAAGAAACCCCAGTTTGAAAAAGATGTGGGTCATCTGTCCTTCTGTGGAGAGGATTGCTGTTCTCTTTGCTGGGAATGCACTTCCCAAGGCATGTTACATGGCTCACTCTTTCTCTTCATTCAAGTCATTGTTCAGTGTCATTGACATGGAAAGGCATCCCCTGACCACCTTGTCTGGGGTAGCACTCTCATCAGCTTCGCTCCTTACTCTGCCCTGTTTTTCAGAGCACTCATTATTACCTGGCATTGCTGTTTGTTTGCTTTCACCTGTCTCCACAATTAGAATGTAAGCTGCATTGAGAATGGACTTAGGTTTATTTATGCCTCACACAGTAGGTGATAAAAATCTATTGAACCAAGGAATAAACACCCTTGCACTTCAACCTCGCTTCCTTTTGGCTGTGTCCCTAATCCCAATCTTCACCTGGGTAAAGACTCATTTTTTTCCCTTTTTGTGGAGAATGGTGTCTTGCTATATTTCTCAGGCAGGTCTGAAACTCCTGGGCTCAAGCTATCCTCCCGCCTCTGCCTCCCTGAGAGCTGGGATTACAAGCGTGAGCCATCCCACCCAACAGGTAAAGACTCATTTTAAAAACTGTCCCCACTGAAAGGTTAATGGATACAAAAAATAGTAGGAAAGAATAAATAAGACTTAGTATTTTCTAACACAACAGGGTGACTAGAGTGAAAAACAATTTATTTGTACATTTTAGAATAACTAAAAGAGTTTAATTATTTGTAACTCAAAGGATAAATGCTTGAGGTGATGGATACCCTACCCTGATGTGATTATTACGCATTGCATGCCTATATCAAAATATCTCATGCAACCCATAAATATATACACTATTTATCCACAAAAATTAAAAATAAAACTTAAAAAAAAATACCGCCACTTAAGCCTACATTTTCTCTGTCCCTCATTAGAACACCTAGAATATGTATTGGGACCCATTTTATGTCACTCATGGATTCCACCTCATGATATTTTTTCTTCATTTTTATCTCTTCTCCCAGATCCTGAGCTCCTTGAGGACACCATCTGTGTTTGATTAACCTTGAATTCCCCCAGTATGTTGCATGAATGCAGAAATGTGGTTATACATGGGAATCACCCAGAAACTGTAGAGTACTTGGTTCTAAATATCATTCACTTCTCTCCCACAGTATCCTGCAGAGGGGCTAGCACATGGTTGGAGCTTGATGAGGGTCAGTGGATAGCATATGGTGAAAAACACTATAAGCTTTGGGAACTGAATTCTCTATGACTAACCTGATGTTAACACTACAATAGGAGAAATTAAATTTAGTTCAACTGAGTTTTTCTCATCTCTATTATGGACGAGACCCTAATTAGGCATTATTGTGGCTGCAATGAGCACTGTATTGAGTTCACAGTTTAGTGGAGGGGACAGATAGAGGTAGGGAGAGACAGAGAGAGATAGTGTTTGCTCATTCATTCATCCATGCATTCTTTCTTCAGATATGGAGCATCATGTCCTTGCTACTAGATTTAGGAAAACTCAACACAGACCTTGTCTAAAGCCTACCCTACTGGAAAAGAGAGGCATCACAGATGCCTTTTTTTCTGAAAAACAAACAAACAAAAAAAAGATACTAACAACAACCGTGGTTAGTACAACAAAGGAAAGGAATGCAGAGGTATGAAAATGCATGTGTAATGTGCCCTGTTCCAAGGCAGGGAAGGTTCTCCTTGAGGTACAATGTTGAACTGAAACCCCAAGGATGAGTGGGCCCTAACCAGGGAGAGCAGCAGAGGAATAGCATGTACAAGGGGGTCTGAAATGTAAGAACGTAATAGAGGGATCCCAAAGTGTCCCAGGGGTATAGGGTGTGAAAGAGTAATCTTGGCTATAGGTCTGGAAAGCTTCATAGAAGGAGGGTTTTGACTGGGCCAACAGGTCATTCTTAGGTATATGGAAGAGGAGGAGACAGCTGTCCATCCAGACCAGGAGACCAGCGTTCTCTTAGGCACAGAGGTAGAAATGTCTAGATCTGGCTTGGGAACTGTGCAGGGAAGGGAATGGCTAAATTGCAGGGTTTATACAGAACCTCTCTAGTAGAATAATTATATTGATGAAATACAGAAATATCTGAAAACCATGAGTCACAAATCAAAAACATTTGTTGGTCAAAAACGAAAGCTTGTTATGTTTAAAAGGTTACTGTGTATAAAGAATCAGCTAAGATAATTCTTAGCTGATGCTACTATTAACATTTCTATCAATTAAAGATCTTTATCATTAGCACTGTATGTCACCCTTTTAAAGTAATTTATCACACGGAATCACAGATGCCTTTTTTTCTGAAAAAAAAAAAGAGATAATTTGTTACAAAAACGTTACAAATTGTATTGAGTTGACATCGCTCAATTATAGCTACATTACTAAATTACACCTGTTCAGCCCAGAGCTGGGGAATTTATTAGCACAACCTCCATTAGAGCTAATGGGAAATACAGTTCCAGTGCTCTTTGAATCCACTGCATAATCTGTAAGAAGTGTTTTTCCTGTTGGGATTGTTCTCTGGCCTTGACAAGGTGAGCCGTGAAGACTTCATTTCTTATGAAGTTTGGGGATACCACACCAGTGCTGTTTATTCACACAGGTTGTGACATCAGGGACTAGCTGGGCTGTGAGAGCCTGTTCAGACAGGTCTCTTCCAGCCTCTGGACAGATGACCCTCTCATCAGCTGCTCCTTTCCCAGTGCTTGCTTACCTGCATTTTAGTTTTCATTACCCAGCCATTATGCTCACTGCCCACAGTCACCTCTGCTTATTGATTTGGGACCTGTGCCAGTTTCTAATTGTTTCCTTTAGATTGGGTTTGCTCCAGATTGCTGACTCTTGTCTAGTAATTTCTCTCTTCCATATTGTGCCTTTCCTTGCCCTCCTTTACTAATTTCTTGAGTAGCCGGAGAAGCTATGGGTTTGACCCATCAACTCATACCAAGGCCATATGAGCTATGGTGACTTAAAAAAAATTAACTTGAAACTTTGAACACAATTTTTTTTTTTTTTGAGGTGGAGTTTTGCTCTTGTTGCCCAGGTTGCTGGAGTGCAATGGCACGATCTAGGCTCACTGCAACCTCTGCCTCCTGGGTTCAAGTGATTCTCCTGCCTCAGCCTCTTGAGTAGCTGGGATTACAGGCATGTGCCACCACACCCGGCTAATTTTGTATTTTTAGTAGAGATGGGGTTTCTTCATGTTGGTGAGGCTGGTCTCGAACTCCTGACCTCAGGTGATCCACCTGCCTCGGCCTCCCAAAGTGTTGGGATTACAGGTGTGAACCACCACACCCGGCCGAACACAATTTTTTTAAAAAGCCCCAAGAATCATTAACTTCTTCTCCCATCCTCTTTTTCTTTCCAGGACATATTTTTTTGTATATGTAAACGTATTGTGGGCATCATTCTTGTTATTTACCTGAGAACTTCTCAAGAGGCATGGCAGGTTGAAGAATTCCATGTGTCACCATATATTTGAGATCTCTTAAGTACATTTTTTAGTTTCCCAACAGCCACTCACTTTTCAGGGTGGATTTGGAAGAGAGTCCTTCCCTGCAGTGGATGGGAGGCAGGGGCACCTGGTGCTTCTAGTCCTCATTCCCTGGTTTCATTGTTATTCATTGTTCCCTTGGCAAGGAAACATATTTCAGAGTTTCACATTTTTCTGTTAATATTTATCAAAATACCATAGCAGTTGTATCATACAGCAGCAGAAAATTTCAAAAGTTCTTTATTTTTGTTGACTTTGGAACCTATATCTGATATCTTGATGAATCTTTATAGGAGAGAAGAAAATGCTAAAAATCATCTTCATTTAAAAAAATAATAGATTAATTAACATCTAAAAGAATTACCAGCCTCTCAATAGGTGGAGGGATCTTGGAATCTTATTATAAATGTGTTCATTCTAAGCATGGATCTAACAATAGAATGTAGTGCAGCACTACTCAAAGGGTGATCCTTGTCCTGGTGCCAGTATGCAACAAAATAAGCATAGAAATTGAGAGTAAGGATTTAGAAACTCGTGGGCAATTTAACAGAGTAAATTTGTCTGTTGACTCCAATAACAACTTTTGACTTTTACTTTGAATGCCTTTATTCCGCAGTGATTCATTTTCATTGCACTTTGTAAAAGTATTGATCGGCGCTAGATTGGGGGTGGGTGTGGTTGGCAGGAACAATCCTGATCCTCTCTCACAGTTCATTCGTTTAACACTTGTGTATTTAGGTGCAAAACACAAGCCCCAAGCACTGGTTTTTCATAGCCATGTGTGAGTCCTGGATATGCTCTTTACTGGCTGTCGAACTTGGGCCAGTTACCAAGTCTTTCTAAAGGTCATACTCTCTATCCTGAAAATATAAGTAAGATGGTACTATTCTTTGCAGGGTTGCTGCTAGGATTAGTTGAGATGTTACAGGTACATCTGCAGAGTTACTGCATCAGGGTTCAGCCAACTTTGGAAGTCCTGGGAAGAACACGAGTGTGGTACTTGGTGCATAATAAAATTTAATAAATGTTTACCATGATTTGTTTTTAAGTAGAATTTGTATATGCCTTATAGCCTCTCTGAGGGATATTGGGAAACAAAATTCAGTGGTAGCCTCATTTAGGTCACACCTTTACAAAGCTCTCTCAGGACATGGACTTGAAGGAAAAGTTTATGTTTAGGCTCCAACAAAAGTCTTTTCTCAAAGATTATATCTTTACTGGTTTTCTTCATCTTCTATCTTCTGATGGTGTGTGGAAATTACTAGAACATGTGTATAGAGAGCAGCTCCAGGGAGCAGATGTGCATTCTTACTCATCATTAGATGCAGTGTAACTTTCGCCCTGCCTCATGAATTTTGACTCTACTTTGGAAAAATAGTCACACACAACTTCTTGATAGAGTTTCCAAAATTAACTTCCAGAACTTTATACAGAAGGTCATGAGACTCCCCACATCTCTTTGCATGTGTTATATTTCTTTTTTGGCTTAAAATTTGCATATTTATTATTCATGCAACAAACATCTATCAGAAACATTTCCAGGGCCTGTCATTTGCCAACCTAGTGGTAGTTGCTGTAGCTTCTAGAAAAATGGAAGTATTTTAGCCAGTGAGATATGTCAGCCAAAATAACCCAAGAAGCCAGGGGTGGTGTCTCAAGCCTGTAATCCCAGAACTTTGGGAGGCTGAGGTGAGCAGATGGCTTGAGGCCAGGAGCTCGAGATCAGCCTGGGTAACATGGTAAAGCCTTGTCTCTACCAAAAATACAAAAATTAGCCAGGTGTGGTGGCGCATGCCTGTAGACCCAGCTATTTGGGAGGCTGAGGTGGAAGGATCATTTGAGCCTGGGGAGTGCCTGCCACTGCACTCCAGTCTGGATGAGGGAGTGAGACCCTGTCTCAAAAACAAACAAATAAACAAATAAACAAACAAACAACAAACAAACAGAGATAGTGGTACTTATGGAGCCAAAGCAGGAGATGCCTTGTAGTTATTCAGAAAATCTCATTGTCATAGACATTTTCATTATAACTTCATCTCCAGGTCTCTTTCTTCATAGATTTTTTTAACGCACATTTTTTTTCACATTTTAATCTTTGAAATTGGGATATATGTCATAATTGATAGTCACTTATAATCACTTCAGATTGGTAGCAGTTGGGACAACTGTTGTTTGTCTGCACCTATATGAGTATTGAAAGGGAAACATCAAAATTCACAAAATGGGTGTCTATGGCTTGGAAGAAAATCCAAGGAATAGTATTGGAGCATTCTTAGAAGAAATATCTGCGCACTTGATGACACAAAGGAGGGCAATGTGCAGGCTGTAGTGATCTGTCCAATTTCTCCTAGCTGGAAGTGAAAGAGCTGGTCCAACCAATGTCTGACTCCTATCTTGTGCCTTAAAAAATGTATCTTGGAAAATTTCAAATATACACAAATGTAGAACTAATAGCATAATGAACACCCATGCATGCATCATCCAGCTTTAATAATTATCAATATCTTGCCAATCTTACTTCCTCTGTCCCCATTTTATTTTTTCGTTCTTTCTTTTCTTTTGCTTGAGCGCATTAAAGCATATGCTGGATATCATGTCTTGTCACCTGAAAATTCTTCAGTAGGTATCTCTAACTGATAAGGGCCTTACCTCCTTTATTTAAATTCCATGCCATCATCACATTTAATGAAATTAATAATTCCTTAATATTTTCTAATATCCAGTCCATATTTGCATTTCCCTAATTGTTCTTTTGTTGATGGTTTTGTTCAAGTCAGAATCCAAAAAAGATTCACACATTGCATTGAATTGTTATGTTGCTTGTCTCCTTTATTTTTAATTAGTCCTCGTATCCCCTTCCTCTCAGTATCTTTGATTTGTGAGAGAAACTGGATCACTTGCTCTATATTTTGAAGATGGCTGTTTGCTTTTTTGTGGCAGTGTTTAATTTATTTCTCTGTATGGGAAAAGAAATATCTTTTATTCCCATCCTAGTTTTATGATGGAAGCCACTATAACAAAAGATAGATTAACAAGAGAAAAGCAAACCGATTTATTTAATATAAGTTTCATGTGACATGGGAGCCTTCATAAGGAAATGAAGGCCCAAAGAAGTGGTTAAACCTGTGTACTTTTTATGCTAGGTTTGATGAAGAGTGGGAAGAGGTGAAGTATGATTGGCCATATGATTGGGAGTGTGATCTAATGGTAATAAACTGGGGGAGGGAATTTAGCAAGGCCTGTTTGTTCAGCTTCTTCTCTGTGTCCCTGTGTCTTCAGAGGTAAGGATGTTCCTTTCCTCCATGTATAAGGAGGGCACCTCTAAAATGGTCTTATGACCTGCTCCAGGGGATGCTCAAAAAAATCCTTCCGTTGGTTCATGACCTGCTTCAGGAGAGAAGGGCAGAAGGTGAGAGTGACCTTCCCCCTTCTGCTGTTTTCTTAAATACCAAGGTGTCATATTTTAGGAAAGCGTGTCCTGAACCCAATCACCACTATAACCTGGTATTTAGTCTGGAGTCTTGGCTAGATTTTATAGAGATTTTTTAGGCAAGAATACTTCATAGATGGTGCTATGTATGTCCTATTTCATCACAGCATGAAGGAAATAATGATATATGTCCTTTTAGTGAAGGTAACATGAGTTAGTTCATTCAGGTATGGTCAGACTGTTCTGTTACCGAGTTCCCTATCATGCCTACACTGATGGTTTTATGTCCACTCATGGTAGTTTCCTATATCTGGATATAGGTCTTATATCATTAGGGGATGCAAAATAGCAGTTTTCTAGTTGTGTCATTTCTCCTGCATTTATTACATGGAGATCTATAAAAAACTTTTTCTTATCAACCATTTGGTTACTCTGATATACAGTTCGCATAGGCAGGAAATTAATTGTTTATCATATTTTAATTTTTAATTAGTGAATGAATGCCTAATAACTTCCATTTGGTAACATTGGTATGTTGGTAAAATTGGTTACCAACTAGAAGTTCTTAGGCATTCATTCGTTAACATCTCATGAGTTTTCATGCATGTGTCATTATGAAGTTATGGATTTAAAAAATATGTATATATATTTTAATTATACTTTAAGTTTTAGGGTACATGTGCACAACGTGAAGCTTTGTTACATATGTATACATGTGCCATGTTGATGTGGTGCACCCATTAACTTGTCATTTACATTAGGTATATCTCCTAATGCTATCCCTCCCCACTCCCCCAACCCCACAACAGGCCCTGGTGTGTGATGTCCCCTGCCCTGTGTCCAAGTGATCACATTGTTCAGTTCCTACCTATGAGTGAGAACATGTGGTGTTTGGTTTTCTGTCCTTGTGATAGTTTGCTGGAAATGATTATTTCCAGCTTCATCCATGTCCCTACAAAGGACATGAACTCATCCTTTTTTATGGCTGCATGGTATTCCATGGTATATATGTGCCACATTTTCTTAATCCAGTCTATCATTGTTGGACATTTGGGTTGGTTCCAGATCTTTGCTATTGTGAATAGTGCCACAATAAACATACGTGTGCATATGTCTTTATAGCAGCATGATTTATAATCCTTTGGGTACGTACCCAGTAATGGGATGGCTGGGTCAAATGGCATTTCTAGTTCTGGATCCCTGAGGAATTGCCACACTGTCTTCCACAATGGTTGAACTAGTTTACAGTCCCACCAGCAGTGTAAAAGTGTTCCTATTTCTCCATATCCTCTCCAGCACCTGCTGTTTCCTGACTTTTTAATGATTGCCATTCTAACTGGTGTGAGATGGTATCTCATTGTGGTTTTGATTTGCATTTCTCTTATGGCCAGTGATGATGAGCATTTTTTCCTGTGTCTGTTGGCTGCATAAATGTCTTCTTTTAAGAAGTGTCTGTTTATATCCTTCACCCACTTTTTGATGGGGTTGTTTGATTTTTTTCTTGTAAATTTGTTTAAGTTCTTTGTAGATTCTATATATTAGCCCTTTGTTAGATGGGTAGATTGCAAAAATTTTCTCCCATTCTATAGGTTGCCTGTTCACTCTGATGGTGGTTTCTTTTACTGTGCAGAAGCTCTTTAGTTTAATTAGATCTCATTTGCCAATTTTGGCTTTTGTTACCATTGCTTTTGGTGTTTTAGACATGAAGTCCTTGCACAAGCCTATGTCCTGAATGGTATTGCCTAGGTTTTCTTCTAGGGTTTTTTATGGTTTTAGGTCTAACATTTAAGTCTTTAATCCATCTTGAATTAACTTTTGCATAAGGTGTAATGAAGGGATCCAGTTTCAGCTTTCTACATATGGCTAGCCAGTTTTCCCAGCACCATTTATTAAATAGAGAATCCTTTCTCCATTTCTTGTTTTTGTCAGGTTTGTCAAAGATCAGATGGTTGTAGATGTGTGGTATTATTTCTGAGGGCTCTGTTCTGCTCCATTAGTCTGTATCTCTGTTTTGGTGCCAGCACCATGCTGTTTGGGTAGCCTTGTAGTATAGTTTGAGTCAGGTAGTGTGATGGCTCTAGCTTTGTTCTTTTGGCTTAGGATTGACTTAGCAATGTGGGCTCTTTTTTGGTTCCATATGAACTTTAAAGTAGTTTTTTCCAATTCTATGAAGAAAGTCACTGGTAGCTTGATGGGGATGGCATTGAATCTATAAATTACCTTGGGCAGTATAGCCATTTTCACAATATTGATTCTTCCTATCCATGAGCATGGAATGTTCTTCTATTTGTTTGTGTCCTCTTTTATTTCATTGAGCAGTGGTTTGTAGTTCTCCTTGAAGAGGTTCTTCACATATCTTGTAAGTCGGATTCCTAGGCATTTTATTGTCTTTGAAGCAATTGTGAATGGGAGTTCACTCATGATTTGGCTCTCTGTTTGTCTGTTATTGGTGTATAAGAATGCTTGTGATTTTTGCACATTGATTTTGTATCCTGAGACTTTGCTGAAGTTGCCTATCAGCTTAAGGAGATTTTGGGCTGAGATGATGGGGTTTTCTAAATATACAATCATGTCATCTGCCAATAGCTAGAATTGGACTTACTCTTCTCCTAATTGAATACCCTTTATTTCTTTCTCTTGCCTGATTGCCCTGGCCAGAACTTCCAACACTATGTTGAATAGGAGTGGTGAAAGAGGGCATCCCTGTCTTGTGCCAGGTTTCAAAGGAATGCTTCCAGTTTTTGCCCATTCAGTATGATATTGGCTGTGGGTTTGTCATAAATAGCTCTTGTTATTTTGAGATACATCCCATCAATACCTAGTTTATTGAGAGTTTTTAGCATAAAGGGCTGTTGAATTTTGTCAAAGGCCTTTTCTGCATCTCGTCAGATAACCATGTGGTTTTTGTCTTTGGTCCTGTTTATATGATGGATTATGTTTATTGATTTGCATATGTTGAACCATCCTTGCATCCCAAGGATGAAGCCAACTTGATCAAGTTGGATAAGCTTTTTGATGTGCTGCTGGATACGGTTTGCCAGTATTTTATTGAGGATTGTTGAATTGATGTTCATCAGGGATATTGGTCTAAAAGTCTCTTTTTTTTGTTGTGTCTCTGCCAGGCTTTGGTATCAGGATGATGCTGGCCTCATAAAATGAGTTAGGGATGATTCCCACTTTCTCTATTGATTGGAAGATTTTCAGAAGCAATGGTACAAGCTCCTCTTTGCACCACTGGTAGAATTTGGCTGTGAATCCATCTGGGTCCTGGACTTTTTTTCATTGCTAGGCTATTAATTATTGCCTCAATTTCAGAGCCTGTTATTGGTCTATTCAGGGATTCAACTTCTTTTTGGTTTAGTCTTGGGAGGGTGTATGTGTCAAGGAATTTATCCATTTCTTCTAGATTTTCTAGTTTCTTTGTGTAGAGGTGTTTATAGTACTCTCTGATGGTAGTTTGTATTTCTGTGGGATCGGTGGCGATATCCCCTTTATCATTTTTTATTGTGTCTATTTGATTCTTCTCTCTTTTCTTCTTTATTAGTTTTGCTAGCGGTCTATTAATTTTGTTGATGCTTTCAAAAAACCAGCTCCTGGATTCATTGATTTTTTGAAGGGTTTTTTGTGTCTCTATCTCCTTCAGTTCTGCTCTGATCTTAGTTTTTTCTTGCCTTCTGTTGGCTTTTGAATTTGTTTGCTCTTGCTTCTCTAGTTCTTTTAATTGTAATGATAGGGTGTCAATTTTAGGTTTTTCCTGTTTTCTCTTGTGGGCATTTAGTGCTATAACTTTCCCTCTACACACTGCTTTGAATGTGTCCCAGAGATTCTGGTATGTTGTGTCTTTGTTTTCATTGGTTTCAAAGAACATCTTTATTTCTGCCTTCATTTCATTACGTACCCAGTAGTCATTCAGGAGCAGGTTGTTCAGTTTCCAAGTAGTTGAGTGGTTTTGAGTGAGTTTCTTAATCCTGATTTCTAGTTTGATTGCACTGTGGTCTGAGAGACAGTTTGTTATAATTTCTGTTCTTTTACATTTGCTGAGGAGTGCTTTACTTCCAACTATGTGGTCAGTTTTGGAATAAGTATGATGTGGTGCTGAGAAGAATGTATATTCTGTTGATTTGGGGTGGAGAGTTCTGTAGATGTCTGTTAGGTCCACTTGGTTCAGAGCTGAGTTCAATTCCTGGATATCCTTGTTAACTTTCTGCCTTGTTGATCTGTCTAATGCTGCCAGTGGGGTGTTAAAGTCTCCCATTATTATTGTGTGGGAGGCTAAGTCTCTTTGTAGGTCTCTAAGGGCTTGCTTTATGAATCTGGGTGCTCCTGAATTGGGTGCATATATATTTAGTATAGTTAGCTCTTCTTGTTGAATTCATCCCTTTACCATTATGTGATGGCCTTGTTTGTCTCTTTTGATCTTTGTTGGTTTAAAGTCTGTTTTATCAGAGACTAGGATTGCAACCCCTGCTTTTTTTGTTTGTTTGTTTTCCATTTGCTTGGTAGATCTTCCTCCATTCCTTTATTTTGAGCCTATGTGTGTCTCTGCACGTGAGATGGGTTTCCTGAATACAGCACACTGATGGGTCTTGACTGTTTATCCAATTTGCCAGTCTGTGTCTTTTAATTGGAGCATTTTCCCATTTACATTTAAGGTTAATATTGTTATGTGTGTATTTAATCCTGTCATTTTGATGTTAGCTGGTTATTTGGCTTGTTAGTTGATGCAGTTTCATCCTAGTATTGATGGTTTTTATAGTGTGGCATGTTTTTGCAGTGGCTGGTACTGGTTGTTCCTTTCCATGTTTAGTGCTTCCTTCAGGAGCTCTTGTAAGGCAGGCCTGGTGGTGGCTTAATCTCTCAGCATTTGCTTGTCTGTAAAGGATTTTATTTCTCCTTCACTTGTGAAGCTTAGTTTGGCTGGTTATGAAATTCTGGGTTGAAAATTCTTTTCTTTAAGAATGTTGATTATTGGCCCCCACTCTCTTCTGGCTTGTAGAGTTTCTGCTGAGAGATCAGCTGTTAGTCTGATGTGCTTCCCTTTGTGGGTAATCGGACCTTTCTCTCTGGCTGCCCTTAACATTTTTTCCTTCATTTCAACTTTGATGAATCTGACAATTATGTGTGTTGGAGTTGCTCTTCTCGAGGAGTATCTTTGTGGCGTTCTCTCTATTTCCTGAAAGTTAATGTTGGCCTGCCTTGCTAGATTGGGGAAGTTCTCCTGGATAATATCCTGCAGAGTGTTTTCCAACTTGGTTCCATTCTCCCCGTCACTTTCAGGTACACCAATCAGATGTAGATTTGGTCTTTTCATATAGTCCCATATTACTTGGAGCCTTTGTTTGTTTCTTTTTATTCTTTTTTCTCTAAACTTCTCTTGTCACTTCATTTCATTCATTTGTTCTTCATTTAGTGATACCCTTTCTTCCACTTGATCGAATCGGCTACCGAAGCTTGTACATGTGTCACGTAGTCCTTGTGCCATGGTTTTCAGCTCCACCAGGTCATTTAAGGACTTCTCTACACTGGTTATTCTAGTTAGCCATTCATCTAATCTTTTTTCTAGGTTTGTAGCTTCTTTGCGATGGGTTCGAACATCCTCCTTTAGCTTGGAGAAGTTTGTTATTACTGATCATCTGAAGCCTTCTTCTCTCAACTCGTCAAATTCATTCTCCATCCCGCTTTGTTCCCTTGCTGGCGAGGAGCTGCGTTCCTTTGGAGGAGAAGAGGCACTCTGATTTTTAGAATTTTCAGCTTTTCTACTCTGGTTTCTCCCCATCTTTGTGGTTTTATATCTACCTTTGGTCTTTGATAATGGTGACGTACAGATGGGGTTTTGGTGTGGATGTCCTTTCTGTTTGTTAGTTTTCCTTCTACCAGTTAGGATCCTCAGCTGCAGGTCTGTTGGAGTTTGCTGGAGGTCCACTCCATACCGTGTTTGCCTGGGTATCACCTGTGGAGGCTGCAGAACAGCAAATATTGCAGAAAGGCAAATGTTGCTGCCTAATCTTTCCTCTGGAAGGTTCGTCTCAGAGGGGCACTGTGCTGTATGAGGTGTCAGTCGGCCCTTTCTGGGAGCTGTCTCTCAGTTAGGCTACTCGGGGTTCAGGAACCCACTTGAAGAGGCAGTCTGTCCATTCTCAGATGTCAAACTCCATGCTTGGAGAACCACTGCTCTCTTCAAAGCTGTCAGACAGGGACGTTTAAGTCTGCAGAAGTTTCTGCTGCCTTTTGTTCAGCTATGCCCTGCCCCCAGAGGTGGAGTCTACAGAGGCAGGCAGGCCTCCTTGAGCTGCAGTGGGCTCCACCCAGTTTGAGCTTCTGGGCCACTTTGTTTTCCTACTCAAGCCTCAGCAATGGTGGATGCCCCTCCCCCAGCCTCACTGCCACTTTGCGGTTCGATCTCAGACTGCTGTGCTAACAGACAGCAAGGCTTCGTGGGTGTGGGACCCTCCGAGCTAGGCGCGGGATATAATCTCCTGGTGTGCCGTTTGCTAAGACCGTTGGAAAAGCACAGTATTAGGGTGGGAGTGTTCTGATTTTACAGGTACCATTTGTCACGGCTTCCCTTGGCTAGGAAAGGGAATTCCCTGACCCCTTGCGCTGCCTGGGTGAGGCGATGCCTGCCCTGCTTTGGCTCACACTCCATGGGGTGCACCCAGTGTCCAACAAGCCCCAGTGAGATGAACCCGGTACTTCAGTTGGAAATGCAGAGATCACCTGTCTTCTGCGTTGCTCAAGCTGGGAGCTGTAGACTGGAGTTGTTCCTATTCGGCTATCTTGGAACCTCTCCCTGTTTATTCTAAAAATATATTTTGTATGTTTTAATTTATTTCTGTTCTTAACCTTTTTGATGCTCAGATTTTCCCTTCCTAGGCCAGTGAGAACTCCAGGTATCCTTACTTTTTAAAAAAAGTGTTTAATTTTTTTTTTTTTTCAGTCAGAGGCTCATTTTGTCACCCAGGCTGGAGTGCAGTGGCACCGTCTCAGCTCACTGCAACCCCTGGCTCCTGGGTTCAAGCAATTCTTCTGCCTCAGGCTCCCAAGTAACTGGCATTACAGGTACCCGCCACCACACCTGGCTAATTTTTTGTATTTTTAGTAGAGACAGGGTTTCACCATGTTGGCCAGGCTGGTCTCGAACTCCTGACCTCAAGTGATCCGCCCACTTCGGCTTCCCAAAATGCTGGGATTACAGGTGTGAGCCACTGCACCCTGCCTGTTTAAATTTTTATTGTGTAAAATGCCAAATATATACGGAACTAGAGAGAATAGTGTGATCAATTCTCATAAACCCATATTCTGTTTTAAAAGTAATCAACTCACAGCCAGTTTTGTTTCTTTTATACCCAACTTACCTCCGATGTTCCTTATTGCTTATGATTTCATCTTTGAACACTTTAAGTTTCAATCCTGTTGTCCTTTAACTTCCATGTTACTGCCCTACAAGATGTCCCAGGTAGGTTATATGCTTTTAACCATTTAATTTACTTCATTAATTAACCAGAGTGATACTAGCTGCTTTAGCATTATAGACTCCAAAATGTAATATGGCTTAAACTAAATGGAAGTTTTTTTTATTTACGTAACAGTCTGGTATCAGTGCTTCTGCAAAAGAGTTTTCTTCCTGGGATATTTCATATGTCTCCCATCTTGTGTTTCTGCCTTTCCCTAGGTCCGTAGTGCTATCTACATCCAGACAGTGGAAGGGAGAGAAAGAGAAAGAAGGTAAAACCATTTCTTAAAATACTTAACCAGAATTGGCACATATGCCATTGGCTAAAGTCACCTGGCCACACAAGCGGGTCTGTTCAAAAATAATAAATGTTTAGAAGGAGAAATATATGAATTTTTGATAAATAGCCTTCAGTTCTCACATTATACTGCACTATACATTCAAGGACTACACAAAGATTTTGAAATTCTCACTTTTTTCATTATTATCATAATTACTTTTTTTATATCTTTAAGGTATTGTTCTAGTTCATAACATGCATTTTATTAGCTCAAAAGAATTATTGCTTTCCAAGTAAGAGCATTGAGGGAATCAGTGATGTATGAGCCTTGAGTTGAGCAGATTTTTTTTTTGCTTTATTTTTTAAATTGTGGAATCATACCTGTCTATAAATTATAGATGGGCATTTGTATCTTTGTAAGGAAGCAAAAGTAGATATCAGCAATTGTGAGTTTGTCAGATTTCTGAAAAAGTAGGAATTATATCAATAAAAAGAAGGGCTGATTAATATCCATGATCACACATAGGTAGAAGGTCAAATAGTGTTGCTGATTGGTAGATAAATCAAGAGACCCAAGAGGAACGATGACTCGCACAGACTTGGTCTCCATTTCTTAGGAGGTGCGGATTCTGGGTAGTCTTGTAAATTTTTTTTTTTTTTTTTTTTTTAGATGGAGCCTGGCTCTGTCACCAGGCTGGAGTGCAGTGGCACGATCTCAGCTCACTGCAACCTCTGCCTCCCAGGTTCAAGCGATTGTCCTTCCTCAGCCTCCTGAGTAGCTGGGACTAGAGGCATGCCACCACACCGAGCTAATTTTTGTATTTTTAGTAGAGGTGGGGTTTCAGCATGTTGGCCAGGATGGTGTCGATCTCTTGACCTCGTGATCCACCTGCCTCAGCCCCCTAAAGTGCTGGGATTACAGGCGTGAACCATCGCGCCCAGCCAGTCTTGAAAATTTTAATATGAGGTTATTGAACCTTGTTTTAGTAAGTTCTAAACTGAGTTGAGACATCCAGTGTCCAAGATGCGTACCAGGGCAGAGAGGGGATGTCCTAGGGGAGGAAGGGGTGGCAGGGAAAATGGCTGCCAAGGATAGGAAGCCTCATCTCTGCTATATTGCTGATTTATGGACATGCTCCCTCCCTGAGGGGTTACCAGTCAGGCCTGGGCCCTCAGCTGGTTGTGGGCTCTCTGAAGAGGCAAAGGTTTTCCATCAGGGGGAATAAGGTATAAGTGGCTCTTATTGTGTTGTTGCCATATGATTTGAAGGATAACTGAATAGGGTTGGGATGTCTGAAACTGTTCTTCTGCTAGCATATATCCATGCTTCATGTGCAAATGTTTAATAGAAGCAACAGATACCACACACATCTCCACTACCCTTGGGCCATGTGTAGTCTGCTTCATTCTGTGTAGATCCCTTCATCAAGTTAAAGATTAACGATTAGAAAACTCTGTGCCTCAACTCAAACGTGCCAAAATATTAACATTAGAGTGTTTTAAAAAAGCAGTGACAATATTCAGATTGATGTGTTATTTAACAAATTAGATACTCTAGCTTATAAAAATTCATCTTTCTTTAAGGGATTTAATAAAACCATTATCATTCTGGATAGACAAATAAATTGGTGGCCTATCACCTTATCCATTTTTCCTAAATTGCTCTTTGTGCAAAATAAGGTTTGCGCTGATCGTGCTGATCCTCAAGAGTACTTTCAATCCAATGTTTAAAAAACAAAATAAGGTGGAGGAATTCTCTGGGTCTGTGAAACTTGATTTAGGTAACAGGCTGTAGTAGATGCTGGTATATGTTTATTGTGATTCAGCAAATGTTTTAGGTCATATACAATAATCTAACTTTTACATTTGCTTTCTTTTGAGAAGGTTTTATTCCAAAGAAGCTTAATTTGGACATTTAAAGGGGAGAGTAAGGTTTCGTTAAACCCCTTTGAGGTTTGCAAATGCCCTTTCTCATTCAAGAAAAACCACAGTATTATTCACCATGATTCAGACCCACAAGGACTTATTTCATTCTGATGCTCTTTCTTTGCTACCGTAAGTGATGTCACTTGAATTACAAAGAGGGGCCTGGCTTTCAGAAGAATCTTCAAGTTAGTAATAATATTCTATTCTAAGTGCTGCTGTGGCCCACAGTTGATATCCCTTACAAGTTTTTTTTGTTTGTTTTTATACTTTAAATTCCAGGATATGTGTGCAGAATGTGCGGGTTTGTTATATAGGTATACATGCGCCATGGTGGGTGCTACACCCATCAACCCGTCATCTGCATTAGGTATTTCTCCTAATGCTATCCCTCCCCTAGACTCCTACCCCCCAACAGGCCCCGGTATGTGATGTTCCCCTCCCTGTGTCCATGTGTTCTCATTGTTCAACTCCCACTTATGAGTGAGAACATGTGGTGTTTGGTTTTCTGTTCTTGTGTTAGTTTGCTGAGAATGATGGTTTCCAGCTTCATCCATGTCCCTGCAAAGGACATGAACTCACCCTTTTTTATGGCTGCATAGTATTCCATGGTGTATATGTGCCACATTTTCTTTATCCAGTCTGTCATTGATGGAAATCCCTCGCAAGTTTTAAAGAATATAGGGCACAAGGGAGCAAAATACAGTCAGAAATATTGGTAAGAATTGTAAGACTTTCTGTATATAAGTAGATCTCCCAGTAAGGATTTCACGATGTCTAAAGTAATCTTTCTGTAAAATGTTGTTGTAGTAATCTTTCTATGAAACGTTTGTGTTTCTTACTAGATACAAGGGTAGTCTTTGTCAAAATGGTAGTGCTGGTGGTAGCAACAGTAGTAGGAGCTAACCTGAGCGTTTGCTGTGTGTCAGGCACCACACTGAGTGTCTTTCCTGATTACATCAGTATCTTGGAAATTGCGGCCAACTGTAGCCTTCCTGATTTTTGCTATTTCCCCATATAATCTTTACTTTGTACATATATATTTTTAAGTGATTCCCTTTAAATTATTATGGAAGTTTTCCAAATATGAACCAAGTAGAGTGAATAGTGCAATTAATTTCCATATTATCTAACACATAGAGCAGGCTTCATGTGCATGCAGCCTGAGAGCTGTTCAGAGCCCATGGCTTATGAAGGCCCACATTTGGTTTAATGTGGTTATATGGTTCTTCTGTCACTTTTTTAAAATTCTTAAGCAGTTATGAGAGGCTCTGCATTTTTATTTTGCTCTGGGTCCTGCAAATTATGAAGCAGGTTGTATACCTAGATTCAATAATCATCAAGATTTTTACTACGTTTTCTTCATATTGTCTTTTTCCCTCCCCTCCTTTCTTTTTCTCTTCTGAAGTATTTTAAAGCAAATTGCAGACATCACTTCACTTTACTCTGATGTACTTCAGAATGCAGCTGTAACAAATATGGACATTTTTGTACTTAAGCACAATGCCATTATTATATCAAGCAATATAAACAGTAATTATTTGGTATTATCTAATCCAGCTCCACATTGAAACTTCCCCAAGTGACTTGAAAATGTCATTTACTGTTTTTCCTTATTTTCATATTCAAACAAATTCAAACATATTACATATGTCCCTTAAGTCTCTTAACCTAGAGAAATCCTGCCTCCATTCCCACTGTGGACTTGTTATAGAAGCAGGATCTTTTGTTCTGTAGGAAGTCACACATTCTGGTTTCATATGCCTTTATTTAATGTGTTCCTTCACCACTTTTTTTAAGGGACGCTGTCTCTAAATTTGACTTAACATAAATGTTTTTGGCAAGAATGCTTTGCAGAGGGTGTCTTTACTATGTTTATTGGAAGCATCCACTATTCAGAACCTGTTTTATTGAAGCTGAGATTCGTCATTGGTTTTGGCAGGTAACAGACTGACTATTCCATTTTAAAGTTCCATATTAATTTTTCATGTAATTGTTTCTTCAATTGATGATTGTTAGTTAAATTAATTATGTCATTAAATAATTGCAAAAATCGTGATTTCTAATTCTGTTAATTATTTTCCATTTGTCAACTAGATTTTTTCTGTAAAGAACTTTCCCTGACTGACTAGGACTATTTGGAGTGCACTTTTTCTTTTCCTTGACTTAGATTTGTCCTACACAATAATTTTAGTTAGTGTGGTGTTTTAGTCCCTTTTGTGCTGCTATAATAGAATACCTGAGACTCGGTAACTTATAATGAATAGAAATGTATTTGTCTCATGGTCCTAGAGGCAGGGACATCTAAGACCAAGGGTCTGCATTTGGCAAAGGCCTACTTGATGAGTCATCCAATGGCAGAAGGGTAAAAGACATGCACACATGAGTGAGGGAAGAAGGCCTAACTCATTCGTTTTATCAGGAATCCATTCTGGTGATAACTAACCCACTTCTCTGATAACATAATTAATTAATTCATGAGGCCAGAGCCCTCGTGACCTAATTGCCCCTTAAAGGACCCACCTCTGTTGCACTGGGAATTAAGTTTCCAACACATGGACTTTGGGTGACACATTCAAACCATAGCATTTGATGTGCTAATTATATATATTTTAATATGCTGGGAATTAAACACATAATTGTTAACAGAAAAAGAAAACCACTCATATACCATCTAATATCATCTGGTATACTCCCAGTGGTATATGTGCCAGGCTTTGGGAAACACTATTATTTTTCTTGCTTTACAGTTGAGGAAACGGAGAGATAATAAGGTTAAGCGACACTCCCTGGGTGGATTTTAGGCTAGAATCCAAGCACTCTGACACCAGAGCCAAGCATAACCACTCCAATCTTGTAGCGCTTTTCTAAGCGGTCAAAGTTTGCATTAAAAAAGCAGACTGGGCCGGGCACGGTGGCTCACGCCTGGAATCCGAGCACTTTGGGAGGCCGAGGCGGGCAGATCACGAGGTCAGGAGATGGAGACCATCCTGGCTAATACGGTGAAACCCCGTCTCTACTAAAAATACAAAAAATTAGCCAGGTGCGGTGGCGGGCGCCTGTAGTCCCAAGTACTCGGGAGGCTGAGGCAGGAGAATGGCGCGAACTTGGGAGGCGGAGCTTGCAGTGAGCGGAGATAGTGCCACTGCACTCCGGCCTGGGCGAAAGAGCGAGACTCCATCTCAAAAAAACAAACAAACAAACAAAAAAACAAAAGCAGACTGATCTTTGAGGTGAAACCAAGAAGGTAATTTTTTAATGGCAAGTCAGTGAGAAAGCCCAGAACTCTCGGGTAATTGATCTGTGTTCTCACTTTCAGCTGGTGCCACCTCCATGACCAGTGTGATTTATTGTGCTTACCGGTTTAAATCAATAATCTGAGTATATTAGAGCCTAGATTGACGTAATAAACTCCTCAAACTTCCCCAACATAATGCTTTGTAGCTTCTGGATGAAATGCTTAAAACATTTTTTAATCTTTTCTTTATTATTCTTAATAATATAAAACTCATGTTTACAAGACAACAGATAGAAACCATTATTGTTTTTCAAAAGGAAAGGTCATTACAATACCAGCCTAGTCTAGTAAAAGCAGAATGCCAAGCTTTTGTGTCAAATTATTGTTCAGCCCCTTGAATGATAAGAGGAACTTTTGAAGTGCCCTTGGATAGTTTCTGCACTACAATCTGAACACTTGGTTAGTGATATAGTTTGGATGTTTTGTCTCCTCAAATCTCATGTTGAATTGTAATCCCCAGTGTTGGAGGTGGGGCCTGGTAGGGGGTGATTAAATCATGGGGGGCTGATCCCTCATGAATAGCTTAGCATCAGTCACTTGGTGCTATCCCCACAACAGTGAGTGAATTTTGGAGATCTGGTTGTTCAAAGGTGTGTGGCACCTACCACACTCTGTTCTGCCCCTGCTCTCCCCACGTGAAGTGCCTGCTCCTATTTCGCCTTCTGCCACGAGTCAAAGCTCCCTGAGGCCTCCCCAGAAGCCGAGCAGATGCCAGTGCCATGCTTGTACAGCCTCCAGAACTGTGAGCCAATTAAACCTCTTTATAAATTACCCAGTTTCAGGTAGTTCTTTATAGCAATATAAGAATGGCCTAATCGAGTTGGGAAACTTAGATACAGCTTTAAATTTTGAGCATTGTCTCTAACCATTTCATTTGATTTGCCCTTTCACATCAGTGAAATGAAACTGAACACCTCTGAGGGATTTTATCTATAGGAATATGCATGCTAAACATTATTGAGGGGCCAGAAGAGTGAGGTGGAGGGACTAGCTAGAGTAAAAGCAGGGCCTACCTTCCAAATTTACTTTTTACTGGAAAAAATGTCACACCATCACTATCTGACAATTACTTCTTCTTGGATAATATTTAAAAAGGAGATGTTATTTTATGTCATTTATGGAATTTTAAACCCTCAGGAATAATTTAGTCTAATCCTCTCAATTTACATATGAGAAATCTAAAGCCAAGCTAATTTAAATAATTTCTCCCGAGATTACCAGCTAATTAGATGCAGACCTAGAATTAGACCTCAGGTTTCCTGACTGACATACTAAGGTATCATATCAATTAAAGTTATGTGATTGCAAGCAACAGAAACGAATTCTGACTAACTTGTGCACAAGAGGGATATATGCAAAGTAAATATTGGGTAGTTTAACAAAATCTAGTGTCAATTGTAATGTAATTTTTTTGGAGGAGAGGTCAGGACTAGAAATAGTTAAGTAATGTAAAATGTATTTTACATTTAAAAGATCAAAATTGTGACATGCGAAATGCAAAAAATATATGATTTAAAAATTTATTAAGATAAGAGTCATATAACATAAAATCCATTTTAAAGTGAGCAATCCAGTGGCATTTAACTCACTGACAGTGCTGTGCAACCACCATCTCTATCCAGTTCCAAAACATTTCCATCCTTCTAAAATAAAACTCCTCATTTCAATGCAGTTTCTCCTCATTTCCCCAAACCCTTGTCAGCCACCAATCTGTATTCTATCTATGTGGATTTACCTATTCTGGATATTTTATGTAAACGGAATGATACAATATATGATCTTTTGTGTCTTGTTTCTTTCACTTGGCATGTTTTCAAGGTTCACCCAGGTTATAGGATATATCAGAAGTTTATTCCTTTCTTAGGGCTGAATAATATTGCATTGTATGGATATATTACAATTTGCTTATCCTTTGATTCATTGATGGGTGTTGATGGACAAGTGGGCTGTTTCCACCTTTTGGCTATTGTGAACAGTGCTGCTATGAACATGTATGCACAGGTAACTATTTTAGAACCTGTTTTCAATCCTTTTGGATATATACCTACCAGTGAGATTTCTGGGGTACATGGTAATTCCATATCTAAATTTTTGAGAAACTGCCAAACTGTTTTCCACAGTGGCTAAGTCACTGTATATTCCCACCAGCATTGCTGGAGAGTTCCAATTTCTCTATATCTTTACCAACATTTGTTATTTTTCATTAAAGAAAATAATAGCCATCCTATTAGGTGTGAAGTAGCATGTCATTATGGTTTTCATTTGCATTTCCCTAATGACTAATGATGAGCATCTTTTCAGGTGCTTGTTGGCTATTTGCATATTTTTTCTGGAGAAATGTCTGTTAGAGTCCTCTACCCATTACATGGTTTGTTGTTTTTATTGTTGTTGAGTTGTAAGAATTTCTTATACTGTATATTCTGGATACTAGAACCTTGTCAAATATATGATTTACAAATATGTTCTCTGACTCTGTAGATTGTCTTTTCATTTTTTTGATAATGTCTTTGATGTACCAAGGTTTCTAATTTTGATGAGGTACCACTTATCTATTTTTTCTTTTGTTGCTTGTGCTTTTGGTGTCATATATAAGAATTCATTGCCAAATGTGAGGGTAATGATTTTAGCCCTATGCTTTCTTCAAAGAGTTTTACAGTTTAGCACTTATATTTAGATCATTGCTCCATTTTGGGTTAATTTTTATATATGGTGTGAGGAAGGGGTCCAGCTTTATTCTTGGTGTGTGTGGTTATTCAGTTGTTCCAGCACAATTTGCTGAAGAGATTATTATTTCTTCATTAAATGACTTGGTACATTTGTTGAACATCTATGTAGATCATGAAACTTCAGAGTGTTTCCCTTGTGGAGTTTGCTTGGAGTCTTGCTATAGTAGAAAGAATGTTGGTAGGCAGCAAATGTCCACTATGCAGCCCAGCCACTGACCCATCTTTGTGTGAAATTCTGATATACACATATTTTCTTCTGTTGAATTTTCAGCAATAGTGACCTGCAAGAATGTCAGATTTGTGTGTTTGTTAATTTGGGATAATTATTAAAAGAAAGACCTGGGGTTGGAGTATTAAAAACAGACATAAAGTGGAAGGTAGAGTAAGAACAGTTTTTCTATTCAACTTGTCTTCAGGGTCTGTATACATAGTGGAGTCTTTCCTTCTGTGCCAGGCTGTCCAATAGAAATATACTGTGAACCACAAATGTAAGCCCCATATGTAATTTTACATTTCCTAGTAGCCACATTATAAGGAGTAAAAAGAAACAGATGAGATTAATTCTAATAATATATTTCACTTAGCCAAAAATATTAAAAATATTAGTTTTCACCCTGTAATCAATATAAAAAATTATTGATGAGGTATTTTACAGTTTTTTTCCTACTCAGTCTTTGAGGTCTGGTGTGTATTTTACACTTACACCATGTCTGAATTTGGACAAGGCACATTTTGTGTGGCCAGTGGCTACTATATTGGACAGTAGAATTTATATCAAAAGCAGCCATAGACAATATGTAAACAAATAACTGGCTGTGTTCCAGTAAAGCTTTGTTAACAAAAATACGTGGCAGGACACAAGTGATGGTTAATTTTGTGTCAACTTGACTAGGCTAAGAGATATGCTCATTATTCCTGGGTGTGTCTGCAAGGGTGTTTCTGGAAGAGATTAGCGTGTGAATCAGCAGACTAAGTAAAAGTCACCCTCATCAAGGTGACTGAGCATCACCCAATCTCTTGAGGACGTGAATAGGACAAAAAGTGCAGAAATGGCAAATTCACTGTCTCTGTTTGAGTAGCTATGTCCATCTTCTTCTGTCCTCAGATATCAGAGCTCCTTCATCTTGGGCCTTTGATCCAAAGGGACTTACACTGTTGACTCTCCTGGTTCACAGGCCCCTGGGCTTGGACTGGAACTATACCTCCTGCTTTCCTGGGCCTCCAGCTTGCAGATGGCAGATAGTGGGTCTTCTCAGCCTCCATAATGGCATGGGCCAATCCCTCACAATAAATCTCTTTCTGTATATCTACATTTATCCCATTGGTTCTGCTTCTCTGGAGAAGCCTGGCTAATATACTGTCTTTGGCTTGTAGGCTCTGTTCTAGGCTGTTCCTTTTAGCTCTGTTTGCAACAGAGAGGATCTTCTCTTCCCCAAAGCTGATTGTTTAGTTCTATTAGCCCCTTTGCTTACTTCCAGTATCTTAATATGTCTGGCCTCTGGGAATGTGTTTTCCCTGCTCCTTCTGGTTTTGCTGTGCCAGAAATGAGGTGGGATGAAGAATGCTTCAGTTCTTAGGGGTGACTTCTGTGGGTGGATGAGGGAAATGAAAGAAGCTCTTAGGTGCTCTGGCTTCAGGATAGAGAATATAAAACTTATATAAAACTGCTTACATACACCTCTTACCCTGTGAATATTCACCTTCTGGTAGTACACCTTGTGTTCCTTATCACTCTAAAACAGTCTCTGAATCTTTCCCATCCATAAAAGACCTCTTGAGGTCTCCTAGCTCTGGAAGGTTCCTGGCTCCAAGAGGGAGCCATGAGGAAGTTAAAACTGAAACTTTAAGTTTCACGTGGACAAGTTTACTGTATATAAAGTTCTGTATTTTCAGCAGACAGAATATTATTTACCTATAGGAGTTCCTCAACACATATTTGTTGAATGAATGAAGGAATACATGAATGAACCATCAAAGCAGCTCCAGTTCTGGACTCCAATCACTGACGTTGGTAATAATTTGGTTGCTCAAATCTCCTCTTATGTTCTGTAGCTCAAAAATGCTATGCCCAGATGCTTTAAAATGATGCCACTTGATTCACTCACCTGCCATGAGCATCTGAGCAGTTAGTTCCCAATGACCCAACATGCCTTGATTTATTGTTCATTTGATTTAACTTACAGAAGGTGAACTTACTTTATTTTCCTGCCAGAATTCTGGCTGGATCACGGTTGGTGGTGGTCCTCAGGGAATAAATCTCAGGCGATGGCGCTCAGTCATTTTAGGGTTGCCTGTTCAGTATAGCTTTCATGTGGCTGTCTTAGTGAACACAGGCCTTGAGGCTGATGATGGCATTTTGTAGACAGGCTACAGTGACCTATATTTCATAGAACAGTAGCTGGATTACCTACAAGATAACAACATTCTCACTTGTGGGTAAAATGTGTCATTGTTTCTGGGAACTGAACTTTGAAAAATAAATAAAAATCCATACCTTGATTCCCAAAGCTTTGACATTTAACTGGGATGTTAGAGTAGATGAATTCAATTTACATGAGGTGGGGTAAAAAAGAAAAAATTGAAACTATTTAACAGATTTTCATCTCTTTCTCTCTATATATACTAGTAAGAAAGTAATCAACAAATTTTCAAGTTGAGACATTCAGGCAGAGTTCCACCTTTTGGGCGATTGGACAACTCTGATTTTGCATTCCTCAGGATTTGCTGAAAAGTTTTATAGCAAAGATGGCTCCTGGTTCTGGGTGGTAACCTGTAAGACCTTGTGACTCTGCATATTTAAGAGGACTTTGAAAAAGTATCTGAATTTTACAGTGATAAATTTTAATAACTTGTTTGTGTATTATTAACAAGCTTCTCGTGGTTACCAAAACTTGTAAACAAAGTCATTTTGCCACTGCAGATAGTATCTTCATACATCTGAATATGACCTTGAATTAATAAATAATAACAATAACTTTTACTTATAGTCGTTTTTTGCTGAACAAGAATAGCTTTTGAGATCGGGTTGAAGCATGTTACTTGTCTGCTCAAAACACTACAAGGGCCCCTTATTTCGTTTCATGTAAGTGCTCAAATCTTTGACAATGGATAAGGAAGCCCTTTCCATACCCAGGATCCATACTCCTCTGTTCTCCTACCATTTTACTCGCCTTCTTCCCTTACTCTCCTCCAGCCACATGGGACCCTTGCTGTTATGCAAACAGACCTGCCCTAGGGCTTTTGCACTGGCTTTACCCTTTGAAACTACCCCCCCGGGCAGCTCACAGCCTGCCTCTCCTTTAATGTAACCTTTTCAATGAAACTACCAGACCTGCCATATTTAAAATTCCTGTCTCTCCATCCTCCTGATCCCTCTAAGGCTGCTTTGTTTTATTTTTTTTGTCCTTAGCCTTGAACTGTCTGTCCAATATACCATTTAACTGAGTCACTTATGTTTATTGTATCTGCTTTCCCACCACTAGAATCTAAACTTTGTGAGTACAAAGATCTTTGTCCTCTTTGTTCAGTGATGTGTCCAATAGAAGTTTCTGTGATGATTAAAATGTATATGGCAGACATTAGCCACATGTGCTAATTGAGAACTTTAAATGTGGTTAGTGCAAATAAACCCTTGAATTTTAATTTTATTTAATTTTAACTAACTGAAATGTTAATTGTCACATTTGGCTAGTGGCTACATACCATAAATGACACTGCAGATCTTGAAAACTTATTGAATGAATGAATGAATGTCTCTTTAGAGCATTGCTTCTAATGCTTTAAAGGAATTACCTGGGGTTCTTATTAAAAATGCAGATTCTGGCCAGGCACGGTGGCTCACGCCTGTAATCCCAGCAATTTGGGAGGCTGAGGTGGGTGGATGGCTTGAGCCCAGGAGTTCAAGACCAGCCTAGGCAACATGAAGAAACCCTGTCTCTACTAAAAATAGAAAAATTAGCCAGGCATGGTGGTACATGCCTGTAGTACCAGCTAATCGGGAGGCTGAGGTAGGAGGATCACCTGAGTCTGGGACGCAGAGGTTGCAGTTAGCTGAGACAGTACCACTGCACACCAGCCTGGGCCACAGAGCGAGACCCTGTCTCAAACAAACAAAAATGTAGATTGTGATTCAGGTCTAGGGTGGAGCCCAAGAGCCTGAGGTTCTAACAAGCTCCCAGGTGATAGCTCTTTACACTTTTCATAGCAAGGCTCTGGAAGACTAGTATTGCCTTGCTTTTAGTTTGTGTGTTTATTAAAATAGACCGAGCGGTTCCTCTTTTCCTGGACAAGAGGGATTACTAAGAATAACCTGTTAGACTCAAATAACAGTTGGTAGGCCCAAAAGACCACCAAAAGAAAAAAAAATTCCTTTGCTTCTGATAAGAATGTAATTCTCTTCCTACCTTTTCTCTCTAATTTGGCTGAACTCAGTTGTGGTGCATTTAGAAACTTTTTGTTAAATGCTGTTTTTTTGTATGACAGTTTGTAACTGCCTAATATGCCTACCTGACTTGCAGCCCATTTTTTTCAGGTCACTGAAGATGTGTCCCTCACAAAGAATTTTTAAGTGGTACTGGATGGCTTAGTTTTGCATCCTCCTATTATCTGAGCTAGCCGGCTAAATCAGATTCCCACAGTAAAAAAATCTCATTAATCTTCCATTGTTATAATCACATTGTTCATCTACAGAATAAACATCACCTAGTTATTCCCTAGGGGAGGAGTTTAAATCTCGTTCATACACCTTAGATTGCTGCAAACCCTTGGTTGTTCTTCTTAATTATCATGTGCTCTTTTCCAGGTGGATTTTTGTCAGAGCGGTAAATCTTGGTGCAGATCAATTTTAGGTGTTGTTAGTATTTAACAACAATTAAGGTACTGATGAATATATGTAATATTGCCTGATTTATCATTCCCTTATAGGCTCTTCACAATATATCAGAGACACAATTTACAGTACCTGTCAGAAGAAAAAGGGTATCATCTTAAAAGCCTGATTTTGTTTCGTTTTTCTCAGAAGAGCATGAGGAATGGGTGTATATTTGAACCATTCTGGAAGAGCCTTGGTCTAGCCTCTGTCTTTATTTGCTGTAGCTGTGCCTGACCTAGACCTCCAGGAATATTCTGCTACCTCAGGACTACTAAGTGGGCCCCTGTATGTTCTCTCTGTTTTTTTTTTTTTTTTTGGTTTGTTTTTTTTTGGGGGGGGCTTATTTTCTTCCTTCTGCCTGGAATCTCTCTGTCTAGTTCCTGCACCCTCCCAGTCCCCAAAGTCAGCCATTTCAACTCTCAAGGCTATCAACAACCATCACAGTAGTAGGTAATGTTCATTGAGTGAGCACTTTTGAATTATGGGGCACTGGGGTAAGTGTTTCACGGATGTTGTCTTATTTGATCCTCACTACAGAGCTCTGGGTCAGGAGTTACTATTCTCCTTTTTTAGATTAAGAAGCAGAGGCTTAGAGAGGCTGAGTAACTTGGACGTGTTCACACAGTTAGTGAAGGAGTCTGGGTTTGAGCACAGGTTGCCTGATTCTAGAATCCTTCCTATTACGCCATACTTTATAGATTTCTCCTCCCTGGAACCTGCCTCCTTGCCCTTGCTTCTTTTGAGGCAGGTGAGACTGGTGCCATTAACCAGGACCTGAAGTGTAAACTCATGGGATCTCTCCCTTGTCATCACATAGCACGTTGTATCTATCAGTGCTGTGCCTTTCATATTATAGGTTTATGTGTTTGTCCTCCCTGCTCAACTGTCTTGGAGGCAGGAAGGAGCCATATCTTACTTCTCTGTATGTCTCCATAGTTTTTGTGAATTGTAGAAAGCTATCTTGACTTTCCCTAAGTTGCATTTCCATAGAATAAATTTTTCTGTAATAATGGTGGAACTTGAAGCTATGAGCCTACTTCATCATTGTGCAGGATGGAAATTGCCAACATAGTATACTTAAATACAATGATCTAATTTGGTAGCCTCACCTGAAGCTAAAACCATTTATAACCCAACCTTAGTGATTTGAAGATGAGCCTAGGGCTCTGCTTAAGAGCTTCTAGGTTCCTCTTAGTTTAAAATAATGGTCAATTTAGTGGTATGCTGGTAAATGTTTAACAGCTGTCTCTCAAGGAAAAATATGGGTATGTGTGCGCATGCATGCACTAATGTGCATGCTTGCATGTGTGTTTATTAATTTTACTGATATAAAGGACATGTAACATATAATTTATAAATATGAATAAAATAATCACTACTCTTGATTGTAAATCCTGGATAGCCAGTAGATTCTCACACACTGCTTTGGCCGATTTTTGCCAAACTCTTATATCCATAGCCAGTCTATGTTTGCAACTGGTGAACAAGCATCTTTCTGTCATATATATTGTATGATAGTTTATAATACTGGAAGAATGGTTCTCCATTTGTGTGTGTGTGTTATTCAGAATATAACAGCCACAGACATGGCACACTTTAAGTTAATCTGCACATTCTCCATCACTGTCAAGTCAACCAAATGATATTGAGTCTTGATTTGTGGCATTTGCCAGTTTGACTGATTTCAAGCTACCAATGTGAATTTACTGAAAGTGAATTAGGAAGAGATACATGTAGCACTCTATTACGTAGTGTTTCTACTCTACAAATATGATAGATGCAAATAACCTTAAAGAGTATAGATAATAAAAGTATAAGGGCCGGGTGCGCTGGCACACGCCTGTAATCCCAGCACTTTGGGAGGCTGAGGTGGGTGGATCACCTGAGGTCAGGAGTTTGAGACCAGCCTGGCCAACATGGCAAAACCCTGTCTCTACTAAAACTACAAAAATTTGCCAGGCATGGTGGCAGGCGCCTGTAATCCCAGCTACTTGGAAGGCTGAGGAAGGAGAATCGCTTGAACACAGGAGGCGGAGGTTGCAGTGAGCCAAGACTGCGCCACTGCACTGTAGCCTGGGCGACATAGCCAGACTCCATCTCAAAAAAACAGAAAAAAGTATAAGGACGTGATGAGCTTCACATATTTATTTCTTTAAAATATTTTTATTTAATTGTAACTTTTATATTTTAATTTATATAATTCTATAATAATTTAAAATAATGTCTGTGTTTAACAGCTGGTATGCAAAATTTCTGAAATTTAGCAATTGCAGGTAAGCCTCAGGGAGGCAGCTCCGGTAGGCAACTGTTTCAATCCAACTCAAAAGTGGTGTTTGGTTATCAGAGCTGGGATGTGGGAAGGTGAAGTTTGAATTCTAGCTCTGCCTTTTACTATCACTTTAAAAATTAAATTACTGTTTGTTAAAGCTCATTGTAAGCTTTAGCAGCGGCGTCCAATCTTTTGGCTTCCCTGGGCCACATTGGAAGAAGAATTGTCTTGGGCCACACATAAAATACACTAACGGCAGCTGATGAGCTTAAAAAAAAAATTGCAAAAAAAGTCTCATAATGTTTTAAGAGAGTTTAGGATTTTGTGTTGGGCTTCATTCTAAGCTGTTCTGGGCTGTGTGCAGCCTGTGGGCTGCAGGTTGGACAAGCTTGCTTTAAAGTATTTTATAAATCTTAAGATTTCTATGATCAGGTAAGGCTGGCGAAAAAAAGCGCAGCAATGTTGTTGGGTATTCTCTTTGAGCCAGGCCCCATGCTAAGAGCTTTACGTGCATTATCCTGTTTCTTCTTGACTTCTTGTGAGTACCATTATTACTGTCGTTCTATAGAAGAGGAAACTAAGGCTTGGAGAGAATTGGAGGTACACTGGTCAGAGGTGAAGCTGGCCTCAGACCTAGGCCCCCCAAACACTCTTGGCTTCTGCTAAGGAAAGCGGAAATGAGGGGAAGTAAAAAATGGCAGACAGAGAGTACAAAGCTGACTCCTTTACCGTATTTCTCGTCTCTTACTCTTCATTCTTCTTCTTGAAGTGGGTGCAGTGGTGGGAGATGGCTTTTTTCTTCTCCCTGAGCATAAAATCATTTCATGCTTGTTGCAGAACAGCAGAAAATGCACAAAAGCATAGATGTAGAGATAAAAATTATGTATGAACCTATCACTCAGATAGAACCAAGATTTTAACATTTAGAAATATGTACCAATAAATTTTTGTGCATATAACATATAAAATGTAAATAATATATAATAGGGTAAACATCAACATATACTTTTATTTAACTATTATTTCTTTCCATTGTTATTTCCTGAATTTAGAAAGGGTAACTCTTTTGAGAATGGCAGTCCTTAGCTATTTGGAAAGTAAAACTTAGGAGCTAGAACTACAGTACCAAAAGCTACGTAGAATCACCAAATGTTTTCCTATTATTCCAGTTTTTCCCCCACATAAGATAGTCAGCAGATATATTAACAAACACTACCTAAGTAATTTGAGCTTAACTTCCATTTCTTACTTTTCTCCCTCTCTTGGTAGATGGGAAGTAGGGGAGTCAAAGTTTAGATGATTTGTAAACTCAATATTTATTTATTGGATAATTCCGTATTTGATCTAACATTAAGAACATTTTCCATATTTCTATGTCTGATCTGTAAATCTGAATTCTGTTAGTGCTTTGTTGATAAGGAAGAGATAAGATTTTCATGTTCAATGTGCTTATCCACTCAAAGGGTAAAAGCAAACTAAAATTCATTCCTTGGTTCAAACTGGAGTTTCACACATTTAGCGCTTTGGAGACATTGCCCATGAAGAACAAAATCATACAGAGTGACATTTGGTCACTGACCTAACTAAGGGTACTTTTGGGGCCTTTAATCTACTGCAGCAACAATCATATTTGACCACAATCAGTGAAACGTTTCCCCTTTTACATTCAGTTGTGTGATCAGGGAAATAATTTAATAAGCTCTGTCCTACAGCCCATAACATATAAGTCCTGTGTGGTTTGGCCTAATAAATCCTTATCCCTGTCTTGATCTTCGGATGTCTAACAGGTCATATTACTCTGAAAGAAATGTTTTCAGATTTTGCACATAAGAATATGTTGGTCATTTTTCTGTTTAAGTTAGCCAAGCTATATTGGGATGAAAACACAATGTCTAACTGGGAAATGGAGAGTGGAGAGAAGGTGAAAAAGGGATATTCTTTGCTGACAATTCATAGATATAGACAAGGTAATGTCTAAAACATATCTTTACAGCTTTTATAAACACTGTCTTGAAAACAATGGTATACTGTAAGCTTAGTGCTCAGGAAAAAAAAAGCTGTTACTTGTACATTAATCAAAGTTGCTGTATAAAGAATGTTTCCTGAGAAACTAGTGGTTACTAACAGAAGCAATATTTAGCATATTTTATTTTACAGCATATTGTTAATAGCTATGATCATATTTCATTTTGAAGATAAACTTTAAAATCATAAAATGCGTTCTCTTTTGAAATATTTTGGTAGCTTCATTTAAATTACAGTTTTGTTACAGTATTTATTCACCTGGCATTGTTAGACTATTCCATCTTTATATATTTAGTCATAACCAGCTTCTTGACAATGTTTTTCTTTCTTTGCCTGTACTTTGCTCATACATACAAATGTAACCATAAACCTATAATTACACATAATTTTTTTCTTAAAAAGAAAAAGAAAAGCCAAACAGAAGCTCTTCCCTTAAGAAATAAAACTCAGCCTTTGCAGGAAATTTAAAGCTTAGGAGAATTCTTAGCTCAGCCTCTTTGAAGTCCTAATCTTATCAGTTTTCTAGTGTTGAGTGGAAGAAAGTTTGTATTTAAACTTTGCCTCTCTATTGTTTAGCTATGTTATTTTGTTGAGGGAGAAGGGGGAAAAACAGGGTTGAATGTCATATAAAAGTCTTAGTATTATAATTTCTTTAGAAAGTCCTTTGAAGCTTTGCTTTCTCCCTCCTTTTCCCCCTCATAGCAGATTTTTAAGAGTTACTCTGTGTAGGTTGTTTTGCAAAGATGCAGAGTTATATTCTTGGGTGACAAGAATATAACTCTCATGTATAGCAGAATCTCTTCTGCTTGCATCACGAATTTTCATTTTATAAAATATACTGTGTTATTTCTCCAATTTGATTGGCTTTTATAATACTGTCCAACATGAAAATAGTATGAATAATTTAATTCGATCCCATTTGTCAATTTTGGCTTTTGTTGTCATTGCTTTTGGTGTTTTAGTCATGATGTCTTTGCCCATGCCTGTGTCCTGAATGCTATTGCCTAGGTTTTCTTCTAGGGTTTTTATGGTTTTAGGTCTTATGTTTAAGTCTTTAATCTATCTTGAATTAACTTTTGTATAAGGAGTAAGGAAGGGATCCAGTTTCAGTTTTCTGCGTTTGGCTAGCCAGTTTTCCCAACACCATTTATTAAATAGGGACTCCTTTCCCCATTGCTTGCTTTTGTCAGGTTTGTCAAAGATCAGATGGTTGTAGATGTCTGGTGTTATTTCTGAGGCCTCTGTTCTGTTTCATTGGTCTATATATCTGTTTTGGTACCAGTATCATGCTGTTTTGGTTACTGTAGTCTTGTAATATCGTTTGAGATCAGGTAGCTGGATGCCTCAGGTAGTGTGATGCCTTCTTTTTGCTTAGGATTGTCTTGGCTATATGAGCTCTTTTTTGGTTTCATTTGAAGTTTAAAGTAGTTTTTTCTAATTCTGAATAAAGTCAATGGTAGCTTGATGGGGATGGCACTGAATCTATAAATTACTTTGGGCAGTATGGCCATTTTCACAATATTGATTTTTCCTATCCATGAGCATGGAATGTTTTACCATTTTTTTGTGTCCTCTCTTATTTCCTTGAGCAGTGGTTTGTAGTTCTCCTTGAAGAGGTCCTTCACATCCCTTGTAAGTTGTATTCCTAGGTATTTTATTCTGTTTGTAGCAATTGTGAATGGGAGTTGACTCATAATTTGGCTGTTTGTCTATTATTGGTGTATAGGAATGCTTGTGATTTTTGCACATTGATTTTGTATCCTGAGACTTTGCTGAAGTTGCTTATCAGCTTAAGAAGATTTTGGGCTGAGATGGGGTTTTCTAAATATACACTCATTTCATCTGCAAACAGAGACAATTTGACTTCCTCTCTTCCTATTTGAATGCCCTTTATTTCTTTCTCTTGCCTGATTGCCCTGGCCAGAACTTCCAACACTATGTTGAATAGGAGTGGTGAGAGAGGGCATCCTTGTCTTGTGCTGGTTTTCAAAGGGAATGCTTCCAGCTTTTGCTCATTCGGTGTGATATTGGCTGTGGGTTTGTCATAAATAGTTCTTATTATTTTGAGATACATCCCATCAATACCTAGTTTATTGAGAGTTTTTAGCATGAAGGAGTGTTGAATTTTATTGAAGGCCTTTTCTGCATCTATTGAGTTAATCATGTGGTTTTTGTCATTGGTTCTGTTTATGTGAGGGATTACGTTTATTGATTTGTGTATATTGAACCATCCTTGCATCCCAGGGATGAAGCCAACTTGATCGTGGTGGATAAGCTTTTTGATGTGCTGCTGTATTCAGTTTGCCAGTATTTTATTGAAGATTTTCTCATTGATGTTCATCAGGGATATTGGCCTGAAATTTTCTTTTTTTGTTTCTCTGCCAGGTTTTGGTATCAGGATGATGCTGGCCTCATAAAATGAGTCAGGGAGGAGTCCGTCTTTTTCTATTTATTGTTTCGAATAGTTTCAGAAGGAATGGTACCAGCTCCTCTTTTACGTCTGGTAGAATTCGGCTGTGGATCCATCTGGTCCTGGGCTTTTTTTGGTTGGTAGGCTATTAATTACTGCCTCAATTACAGAACTTGTTATTGGTCTCTTCAGGGATTCGACTTCTTCCTGGTTTAGTTTTAGGAGGGTGTATGTGTCCAGGAATTTATCCATTTCTTCTAGATTTTCTAGTTTATTTGTGTAGAGGTGTTTATAGTATTCTCCGATGGTACTTTTTATTTCTGTAGGGTCAGTTGTGATATCCCCTTTATCATTTTTTATTGTGTCTATTTGATTCTTCTCTCTTTTCTTCTTTATTAGTCTGGCTAGCAGTCTATCTATTTTGTTAATCTTTTCAAAAACCCAGCTACTGGATTCATTGATTTTTTTAAGGGTTTTTCGTGTCTCTATCTCCTTCAAATCTGCCCTGATCTTAGTTATTTCTTGTCTTCTGCTAGCTTTTGAATTTGTTTGCTCTTGCTTTTCTAGTTCTCTTAATTGTGACATTAGGGTGTTGATTTTAGATCTTTCCTGCTTTCTCTTGTGAGCATTTAGTGCTATACATTTCCCTCTAAATACTGCTTTAGCTGTGTCCCAGAGATTCTGGTACATTTTGTCTTTGTTCTTATTGGTTTCAAAAAACTTACTTATTTCTACCTTAATTTCGTTATTTAACCAGTAGTCATTCAGGAGCCCATTGTTCCGTTTCCATGTAGTTGTGTGGTTTTTAGGAAGTTTCTTAATCCTCAGTTCTAATTTGATTGCACTTTGGTCTGAGAGACTGTTTGTTATGATTTCTGTTCTTTTTCATTTGCTGAGAAGTGTTTTACTTCCAATTATGTGGTCAATTTTAGAATAAGTGTGACGTGGTGCTGAGAAGAATGTATATTCTGTTGATTTGGGGTGGAGAGTTCTGTAGATGTCTGTTAGGTCTGCTTGGTCCAGAGCTGAGTTCAAGTCCTGAATATTCTTGTTAATTTTCTCTCTTGTTGATCTAATATTGACAGTAGGGTGTTAACGTCTCCAACTATTATTGTGTGGGAGTCTAAGTCTCTTTGTAGGTCTCTAAGAACTTGCTTTATGAATCTGGGTGCTCTTGTATTGGGTGCATATATATTTAGGATAGTTAGCTCTTCTTGTTGCATTGATCCCTTTACTATTATGTAATGCCCTACTTTGTCTTTTTTGTTCTTTGTTGGTTAAAAGTCTGTTTTATCAGAGACTAGTATTGCAACTCCTGCTTTTTTTGCTTTCCATTTACTTGGTAAATATTCCACCATCCCTTTATTTTGAGCCTTTGTGTGTCTTTGCACATAAGATGGGTCTCCTGAATACAGCACACCGATACAGCACACCCACGGGTCATGACTCTTTATCCAATTTGCCAGTCTGCATCTTTCAACTGGGGCATTTAGCCCATTTACATTTACGGTTAATATTGTTATGCATGAATTTGATCCTGTCATTATGATGCTAGCTAGTTATTTTGCCCATTAGGTGATGCAGTTTTTTCATAGTGTTGATGGTCTTTACAATTTGTTATGTTTTTGCAGTGGATGGTATACTGGTTTTTCCTTTCCATATTTAGTGCTTCCTTGAAAAGAAATCAGAGTGAACAGGCAACCTACAGAATGGGAGAAAATTTTTGCAATCTATCCATCAGACAAAGTGCTAAGATCCAGAATCTACAAAGAACTTAAACAAATTTACAAGAAAAACATAAACAACCCCATAAAACGTGGGTGAAGGATATGAACAAACACTTCTCAAAAGAAAACATTTATGTGGCCAACAAAAATATGAAGAAAAACTCATCATCACTGGTCATTAGAGAAATGCAAATCGAAACTACAATGAGATACCATCTCACACCAGTTAGAATGGTGATCATTAAAAAGTCATGAAACAACAGGTGCTGGAGAGGATGTGGAGAAGTAGGAAAGCTCTTACACTGTTGGTGGGAGTGTAAATTAGTTCAACCATTGTGGAAGACTGTGTGGCAATTCCTCAAAGATCTAGAAGAAGAAATACCATTTGACCCAGCCACCCCATTACTGGGTTATACCCAAAGGGCCTGTCAGGGTTTGGGGGGCTGGAAGAGGGATAGCATTAGGAGAAATACCTAATGTATATGACAGGTTGATGGGTGCAGCAAACCACCATGGCATGTGTATACCTATATAACAAACCTGCACGTTCTACACATGTATCCCAGAGCTTAAAATATAATTTAAAAAAAAAGAAAATCATATGAATAAATGAAGATGTTACCTTGACATTCCTTTTACTGTTGTGCCTGGAGACTAGGTAGTCTGACTTGAGTAGAACAAGAAATGACAGCTTTTCACAGAGAGCTCTGAGTAGGAATGTGAAAGAGGTTCATGGGAGCTGGTTCCTGTGTAATGTTTAAAGCCATAGAGAAAATAATCTCTGTTTGCATTAAAACACAGAGGTATAAAGAGAGCTAAGTGTGCTTTATAGCGTTATATTACACAGAGTATGAATGTGAAAGAATCTACAAGTCACTGCATTTTTGGAACCTCATTAGGTGCCACTAAAACAGCATTTTCTGTTTCTGCATATGGCAATCTATTAGACTTCCTATTCACAGTGATGAAGAGACTCAACATATACTTAATGATTGGGCTTATTTTCAAAACTTATTATTGGCTTGCTCTTTCCTTCCTTCCTCCCAACTGTTGCATGCCCCTACCAGCCATAGAATAGTACCTTGCAACATTCAAGACATCAAGAGGAAAATAAGACAACTAAACCATTTCATACTGGGAACTTTCTAAATACGTTTTAAACCCAACTGATATAATTCTTTATAACCAATCTCAACTCTTTGAACTAATATCTAATATATTTTATAACGTATTGCATATAATAGAGAAGACATACATATAAATATGAGGTAAATATGGATACATTGTTGCTGATATATCAGTTGTTACGATAGATTTAAAAATAAGCACACATTCCTTCTAAGAAAGATTTCTCCTAAGGAAGGCCAGACAGCCTAATTTTTTCTACTGTGTAAAAACAGGAAAAGCAAACTTTAAATCAGAAATTGTCTTTTAATGTAATTATTCATGCTTTATTTATTCCATTACTTTCAGGATGACTGCCAGTTTATCTCATTTAGAATCTCAGTGCTAGTCTATCCAGTTTATTATCTTTCAGGTTTATCAGTTGTGTTTTACTGAAGATAGACACATTAAAGTAGAATGAGGACCTAGGGGACAATGGAAATAGTTTCAACAGAGGCTTAAGTGAGAATGTGTATCTATCCCATGTGTGAAAGAAATGCAAAACTAAAACAAGAACAAAAATTTAAAAAAACAGACAGTGATTAAATTAGAAATGCTGTGATTTATAATTTAGTATAAATTAGTCTTTTCTAATTTGGTTTGATAGCAAAGAGAAATATACTAGAAAGATTCTATTCCATTTTATCTCAGTAGCCTTAAAAGTCTTTCCTTTGAACTTTCCTTGCTGGGGTGATATACTGTGTTCATGTTCTACACAGGCTGTTACTTGTGGGCATCTGACTGTCCAACCATATCTGAGAACTACGGAGAGTTTTGTTTCACAGTCAAATCCCTTTTGGGGTCAAACTTAGGAAAACTAGAATAACTGTTTAGAGAAACTAAAAGTTGGACGTTTACTTCTTTTTCAAACTAATGTAAATGGTAATGTGCATGACACTTAAATTCCCAACAGCAAGTTGGTTTGCTGTTTGCTCAGAAGTGAAAGTTCTAGAATTCTCCTTCATCTTTTCTAAATTGGAAAAAGAAACAAACATCAAAACTCTTTCTTTTTCCTTGATTAGTCACATGTATCTTAGTGTTGCATTGATTAAGGAGTCAGACAGACATGTTTTAAAGTACTGGTTCCATCACTTACTAGGTGGGTGACTTTGAGAAAGTTACTTACTTTTTATCTATGTATTTGACTATATGTATAATAAGTATGATAGAAGTACTTACCTAAATGGATTATTATGAAGATTAAATTAGATCATGCATATATAGTACCTGGCACATAGTAAATGTTCAATGAGTAATTGCCATTATTTTAATTTTGATCAGTTTGTCTTAGACCTCAAGTCCCATTGTTGAATTTCAGTAGTGCTGTCACTATTGGCTCCTCTCATATCTTCTTTTTCTCTTTTTGGTAGAGCTGTCCACCTTTGAAATTTGATTTGTTACCATCTTTTCCAGTATTTTGTGGAAATTTTTTCTCTTTAGTCACTTCTGTGTGAGGCAGCTGTTCCATTTCTGTATCAGCTGATTATTTCTTGTGATTCTGAGTGATATTAAAGAATAAATCAATGTCTTTATGGAAGAAGATAATGCTCCTCCTCATTGCCAAATTCTTCAGAATGTTATCTCAGCATATCATTTATTTGTTCATTTATGTCTTTCCTAGAGATTTTTGCAGCATGTTAGACACCCAAGTGGCAACATTGAATCAATTTTGGTCCCTGTATTCAGGGAGTCTAATGTGAGCACAGATATGTCCCTAATCAAGGCTAATGGGAATGCAAATTGTGTGAATGATACATTGGATTCATAGAAATGGGAAAAACAAAATTGTCCTGAAATAAGGCTTAATTTTTTCAAAACTTGTGTTACCAGCCTTCATGGTTCTTAAATGTGTCCTGAAGTTCTCTTAAGAATCTCTGAAACTGTTTTTCTATCAGCTTGTTTTCTAACTAAATTTGCTTTCCTTTGAGCACTAACATTCAAAATAATGAAAGTGCACACACACAGTCATTATCTTCTATTTTATTTCTATTATTTGTTTATTTTGAGACGAAGTTTCACTCTTGTCGCCTAGGCTGGAGTGCAGTGGCGCGATCTCAGCTCGCTGCACCTCCACTTCTCAGGTTCAAGTGATTCTCCTGCTTTAGCTTCCCAAGTAGCTGGGATTACAGACACCTGCCAGCATACCTTGCTAATTTTTTTAATATTTTTGTTAGAGACGGTGTTTCACCATTTTGGCCAGGCTGGTCTTGAACTCCTGACCTCAGGCGATCTGCTCACCTCGGCCTCCCAAAGTGCTGGGATTACAGGTGTGAGCCACTAGGCCCAGCCTCTATATTTTATTTTTAGTTGCTCTCATTACTACTCTTGCATTAGGGTTGTTTTTGTGATATTTTGCCCTTGCAAGTATACAGGTCATCTTCTGTGGAGAAGTCTGGACATATACACCCATTTTGTTATTTCTGTCTGTGTCCCTATTACTGTGCAGACTTTTAGAACAGATAGTGTTTGTAAATTGCCTGTATGCTTCACATGAATTTGCCTTTAGTTTGTGCACACACATAGGTAATTCACACATGAAGTTCACATGCTCTGGGGAGCCAAATTTATATTTGATGGTTGCTATGAAAATCCAGGACTTGTTTCATTAGTGATGGAGCCATGGAGCTGAGGGTTGTTGTGAACTCTTATGCTACAAATTACACTTTCCACGGGAAGAAATGTTGAACAAACACAAAGGCTGGTGTTGGTGTACCCAGATAGCTGCAGGCTCTTATCTATTAATGACCGTTGTCATAAGTAACTTTTAGGACACCAGGCAACATAAGTTTATTTTTGTTTAAACAAATAGCTGCAAAATGGTAAGTTCCAAAATCCCCTGTGTCTTTAAAATAAGGCCTATCCTAAAACCAGCATTTCTTTGTCTTGCTCTGTTTCTTTGTTCTACTCTCTTATTTTACTGTTTTGATAATGTGGTACTTATTTTTGTTGTTCCCTGTTTTCTACCCTAGGGATAAACTCTTCATTACTTTTTAAAATCTGTGTTCCATTAATTACGTGATTTCCATTTCATCACTGATCACTGTCCTTTTCCTCCACTTCTCCTCCCTCTGGTTTTATTCTACCCATCTGCTCATTACGTAAATTATGGTGAATGTGATGAGAGGCCTTG